>NC_079382.1:4025000-4325000 GCF_021018895.1 Seriola aureovittata
CACACACACACACACACACACACACACACACACACACACACACACACACACACACACACACACACACACACACACCTTGGGGCGCCGAAGAGACACAGTTTACAATCCAAATTGTGCTGTGATGACAGTCCAATTCTTTTCAATTTAAATACTGATTAAATTCCCCAGTTGCTTTATGTTGTCACCCGACATGTATCTTATGTGTGTGTGTCTGTGTGTGTGTGTCTGCGTGTGTGTGTCTGCATTCAATTGAATTACTGTACCTTCAATCAAAAAAAAAAAACTTCCCGCTGCCTAGTTTTGATTACTGATATTTCTTCCACACAGGAATTAGTGTGAGCAAGACTGAAAATAACATTCATAGGTCTAATGCTGCTTTACTGATGTTAATGAGCATCATTTGCAGCTTCAATTGACCATAATACAGAATAAAAAGAAATTCACATCCTCCAGACGTTAAGCATGAATGTGTGAAGAGCGACTGGAATAATTGCTCGTCTGCTATCGTGCTGTAAATCTGAGAGCGTTTCCCATTCTGCTGTCCAGGGACTACAGATGAAAAATTAAACCGAGGTAAAATGCAAATGAAAAAAAATGAACAGAAGATCTGAGGAAGGGAGCGGGGATAAAGGAAGCAAGTCCCTGGATTTATTGTTGTTATTATATATTATATTGTAAAATACCACTTACCAGGAAAACTTAGATACGTTCCCAGATATTTTCTACAAGTGTATATTAAAAAGACAATTGTCTGAACTACAGTGGTTTATATTTTAAATCCTGAAAACAGATACTGTGCTTGCCAAAACAACTTAAACAAGGTCATTTAGTAGCTGTACTGTCTTCCAGTCTTCAATAGAAAACGGCAAATAAAATGTCTGCTACTGTTTCCAAGGTAAAGCATGTTTTCAACCTTCTGATACGACCCACAGTATCTCCTCTATGGTTACTACAATAACAGTCATGGCTTGTTTACGCTTAGGAAAAAAATCTGTGATTTGGGTTCAAATTAGTACTTCTTCAACATTAGACAGTCTCTGTTGTCATGGTTACAATAATAACAACGTGGTTAACTTTGTCGAACGTTCATGGATAATTGAAACAACTTTGCTCCTGTCATAATTACTACGACCACTAAATGTCGCCTGGCAACAAAACCTAACTATGGGTCATAATAACCAATAGACGAACTATGGGCTTGTTTTTTTTTTTTTTTTCCAGGAGGACAGTTTATTTATTTCTAGAAAATGTTGATTTTTCCATGTTTTCCTGACTGGGTTTTGTATTGAATATGTTTTACGTCAATAAGTAATTCTAAAGAAAGTTGCATTAGCAGTTGGCGGATTTGCTCTTGGAATAAGCAGTGCTGTGTCAACTAAAGGAGCAATGCTGTGAAATGCTAATGTCACGCTGTGATGGGGCAATAAGGAAAGAAAAAAAAAAGTTTTGACCACAGAGCTGCTTTATGAAAACAGTAAACAACTTAAAGAATAAGTTAACTCAGACTGACTGCGCTCTCGGCTGATCACGGATGAAAGGAGGCTCCCGGTTGGAGTAAAGAAAGAAATTTAGAGGAGCTTTATTCATTTTGGTGGATTTTGATGGGATGACAGTGACACTTCTCTTTGTTCTGTCATTCCTCTGCAGCCCTCTCTCCTCCTCTCTCTATCTGCTCAGTGGTGCAGGAGGTGTACAGAGAAATTGAAACACTGACAAAAGACGGGGAGATTTAAGATGAGTTTCCTGCATGTGTATGATTGTGTGTGTGTGTGTGTTTGTGTGTGTGTGTGTCAGAGGTGAGGAGCATGGCTTATGTGCCACCTCTTTCTCTCTGTGTGACAGATGGGACTTTTACCTGCAATTTTTTCTGCTTAGCAGGAAATATGCCAAGACAGAGTTTTTATGTTGAGAGGGCAAGGCTGTCTTTTACAGAGCTCAACTGCTTTACGCACACACACACACACACACACACACACACACACACACACACACACACACACACACACACACACACACACACACACACACACACACACACACACACACACACACACACACACACACACACACACACACACACACACACAGATGCACACAGACACACACCATGCAGGAACAAGTCAGATGGAACTAAAGCAGAAGATTAAGATATTTTCAGTGGTTTCATTTGGTTTCTGCTGACATCATATTTATCATGGCCTTTTTTGTGATAACATCTGTTTGATTAATATACATAAGCCAATATTCATATAAACATAATTACATTGAGTTCAACCATTTTTTCTTACGATCAACAAATCCTGAAAACAACACCAAGACCAACAGTGTTAGTCACTTTCCAACATGCCAACACTATTTGTGGCTTTCAGACCCAGGCCCATTGGTTTCTACTGGGATTATAAACCTTTGAAGATGGTCCACAAATGTGCAAAGCAAACAAAAACACATTTTCTAAATGTAAATGAGTAATAAAGCATTTGCCGGGGAACTATTTTCAGCTGTGGATTGATACACATTTGGTGCTCTTGTGACAATTTACAGCAGCAGGACGATGTTTGTGGGATTGAGTCAAAATAAACTACAGAATGTGTTCATGGTAATGAGGGAATATATCCAGTGCAGCAGTGCTGCTAACTGATGTGTTTTTGGACAACAACGGCACCGAGGAATTACAATATATCACAATAATGTATCAGGCGTTGGCTACAAAGGCAATACGTGACAGTAAAACAAAACAAACTATTATCATTTTATTAAAGAAGTCAGGAAATAATCAGCCTTTTTTCTATCATTCTGTGAGCAACAGTGATCTGATTTTATGCTGCACACGGCGTGAGTCTGCCAACAGCAGGGCTCAGTGAAAGGAGTTGGTTACCTGGCTGAGAAGTCGGAGGTGTACAACCTGTCGCCTGCAGCTCTTCATCTAACAGCTCACTTCTTGTTCCATTGCTGCCTGCAATATTTCAAACTGATCCGCTGTCAAGAAAATGCCAAAAATGTCCATTTACCTTTTTTAGTAGATGCATTTTTGTTCTAACCTCCCTGACAAACACATTGCATTTCCTGTGACTATTTCATAATAAAAGACAACTAGATTTGCAACAGTGAAATGCTTTTAATGTGAAGCTGCAGCAGCAGGGAATGTTTGGTTTGCATAGAAGCAGAGACACCCAGTTATTAGTACTGCAAATATATAAGTATCGACATACTTTCATCAGAGGGCCATAAGCTCAATCACTATTCTGTTACCTCATTCAGTGACAGAGTGACTTAAAGGTCCCATATTGTATGATATTTGTGATATTTCACTGTCTTTTTTGATAAAGCAGGTCTAGGTTCTATATTAATACTGTGAAAGTATCAAAGTGCTCAGTCCACAGAGAAATGCACACAGCCTGTACTCAGACACTGAGCCTTAAAACCAGCCGTCAGGACTTCTGTCACGGCTCTCAGCCACGCCCCGAGCCCCGCCCACCTGGACCCATCATCCAACCTTGCAGGAATTTATTTTACTCCAAATGTTTACCTGAGATCTGCTATAGTTTCATTGGATCACTCAGAAAACATTCGGCCAATTAGAAGAGAGGCTCAGAGCCTCCTCTCTTCTGATTGGCTCACTGACCTGTTGTTACTAGAGCTCCAGAGAGAAGCCTGAGAGAGGAGATGTAAAACTACATTGAGATGGTTTTTGGTGCTTAAAACAACAAAGATATATTCTTATAGATATTAAAACTTAAAATAAAACACCGGATAAGTGTAAAACATGGGACCTTTAACAGATATTTTTTCAAATGAATCAAATTAAATCTTCATTTAAATCTAAATAAATGCAGCAAACTAAAAAGGGAGTGATACAGCTACTCACCCTGTCATTCGAGAGCAACCAATCAGGCCAGGTCCTCTGGGTGCCTGCAGTGAAAAAATATCCAGCCTTGTTACGGGAGGTTTGTTATAATATGTAATCAAACAAACTGCATCCATGAAAGGCCTTTTTCACAGCAGACATTTTGACTTCAAGCAAGCACACAGGTGTGACTGATAGCAATAATTAAAGTTCCCGGTGAGACAGCGTGAGCTTTACCTACTGTGACATGTCAAAATGTCCTCTGTGAAAAAGACCAATATCAGGCAGGAAAAACATGATGTAAAAACCCTGATGCAACAATTGACCATGTTTGCATGCTGCTTCCTGACTACCTCAATATCTGGTATATCATTTTTTTTTTTAAACCATCAATGCATGGGGTCCAGAAGCCTCAAACAAGCAAGTATTAATCTCAAAATTTCATCACACCCGTGCGCTCGCTGCCTCGCTTGTGAAAAGAGGCGGTCTGCTCTTCAGAGGCATTTAAATTGGCACAAGTTCAGGCCTTAATGGAAACATTGACACTGTCAGGAGCTGTAATCTACAGCCTGTGAGTGTGTGTGTGTGTGTGTGTGTGTCAGCGCCTATTGAGAAGTCAGGTGTCTTTGTAGGCCATAAAAAAGGTAAATGTCACCTTCCCGTTGGGGTTGCTGTTCTCAGACTGTCGTTGCTCTAAAGACGGAGTGCTGACAGTGTAAGTATCTGTAAAGGTTGAAAAGGTAAGTCTGTTCTCTTTGTCTCTCTTTATCTCTTCACCTCTGGTTCCTTCTTCCTCTTGTATGTCACCAACCCTCTTACTCATTCTGACCTTGTTGCCAACTCACGACCTCTTTAAAGCATTTTAAAGACCAGATTCACTTCCTGTGGACTATTTCCAGGGATTCGTATAAATATTTACAAGCAGCAGGACAAACAGCGACCGGTCGTGAGGTCTTTTTCAGGTAAAGACATTTACATTCACCTGAAAGTCACATCAATGAGTAAACAACCAAGCAGAATATTTCTGTTCACCTGTGGGGCCTCAGCTGCAGATGAAACAGCCTGCCCACCAGCTTCCACCACCAGCTACACTCTCTGAATAAGTAATGTTCACTTCTAATACAAAGGGAAGGAATAATCATCCTGATAGTGGTTCGCCTGTGAAGTCTGAGGAGGCACCAGAAATGAAAAATAACGCTACATTGGAGTGAGCCTTGTTGATGGGTATGAGTCTGTAGGATGCAGTATTTTAAGTTCGATTTTGAATTGTGTTAATTTGAGTTTTGAAATATTAATATTCATTTGAGTAAACTGACCATAAGGGCCTTTACACAGAATATGGTTGATGGATGATATGATTACCTGATACTCACCTGTGCAGGTGCTGATTAAGTGACTGTCCGGTTGGATGACGGAGAGCAACAGTTTTCCAATGAAGTTTAATCACGTTAAAATCCTGTTTTGAATATTATCCTTTCACTTGGAAAGTCAACCGGAGTACATTATTTAATAAATGTAGTTTCAGTTATTGAAAATATTATACCTCCTTGCATGCTTTATAACTGTGTGTGTTGGTTACATCAACTTCACCATGCTTCAGAAACTGGCTGCATGAACTGAGTGGTGTAATCATTCAAAAGGTCAACATAAATATATCTGGACTCTACCTGACCATGTCTGTATATTGCTTTTGTTTTTTTTTCTCAATATAGTTTCATAGTTTTTCGTCTAGTTGGGTTTGGGGGTATGGATCTTTGTGTGGTTCATATGCTGAAAAACTCAATTGGAGTCAGCCAGAAATGAGTTTTCTCATAGTTTGTAAATGAGAATTAAGAAGGGATCTCCCTGTACATGAAAACATTTCTCCTTACATCGGAAAAGTTGACACTTGATGCACAAGAAAGTGAGAGAAATTCCTTTTTTCCACCAAAAAACAATCAAACAAAGACAGCACACCTCCAATATTTGATTGAGGTATGTGCTGTCCTGAAAGTGTGAGTTTTTTTTCACTAAATAATACCTTTTTTGTCATCTTGACTAAATTCTTCAGAATGGTGACCTTTTTCTACTCAACTTGACTGATTAAATAAAATATTTGAACTTAGTTTTTCTGCCATTTTCTGCTTTTATTTGACAGAATCAGCAGAGACAGAGGGAATTCAGGGAGAGTTAGAGAATGACATGCAGTAGATGGTCCAGCGGGGCAGGAGTCAAACTGGGTGACTTGCTGCTCAGGGCATATGAGCCCATGTGGTGTGCGCGCTAACCATTCAGCTGTCAGGTCTCCCCTAATATATTTTAATCAAATCTATGACGATATTTAAGGATGCAAACGGCAGCTATAAGTTGAATCATTTATAATGAAGGATCTTTGCTAATGCTCTATTTACATTTTCCTAATTTCCCAAAAGCAAATTTCCTGGAACAAATGATCAGTTTGTAATTATAGGGGAAATTTAGATGGGGCTAAATTGGTTCATTTCCAATTAATCAATTTTGTTTGATTGCTGTAAACTGAAGTCTGTTAATGAGTGCACGGCAGGTCTACTGAGCATGCAATATGTGAAATTGATACAATACAATTCCACAAAAACCGAGAATAAAGTTTGTAATGATAAATGAATAATAAATCAATATCGATCCATTCTATTTGCTCTATATTACTTCTAAATTACACAGTTCTTTCCAGGTAATGGAAAATAACTGGGAAATGACACACACATAAATGTGTTAATGATTCATTCCTTGGCTTTATACAAACATTACACATATTTTGGATAGACTCCACAGGGTGGCCGCGTCAATTAGCTTTAAAATATAGTTCAATTACCGTCAGTGCATACTCTCTCTATCTCACACGTCTGTTAAACATGCCACCCTCTAGCTGTGCGTCAGACCTTTCTGCCTCAGTAACTGTAACTCAGTCTCACCTGCAGCTGCACAGCAGTCACAACACATATTTGTACTCACAGCTGACTTTAGCTGATACGCTCTGATTGAGGTCTGTGCAATGGCAACTCATGGCTTTGTTTTATTTCAGAATGATAGCTCAGTTTTTTGGTATGACTGACTGTTGTACAAAATTGCTGCAAGTATAGAAGTAAAAGTAATGAATGTACTTGTTTCTAGTGAATTCAGTGTAGAACTTAATCATGCTTAATAATGATAGAAATGTAAACTTGGATTGGCATTTTTGTCTGTCTACATGATGAGCCACAGAGCAGGGACGGTACATTCATCTCCGCTCAGTGAGAAACATTAATGTTAATAGAAACTCTCATTTCACAACCTGCCGACGCTTCAGTCGTCTCAACCACATCATCAGAGTCTATTTATGGTTTTTCCACGCCGTGAAGCGCTCTTAACTTCTGAAAAGCACCTGAACTGGCGCCGTTCCAAAATAATAACGTTTAATTATCAGGTGTGTTCACTCCCAAGTCTCAGTGAATTTACTCCTGGTTTGTCCCTCTTTTGTTTTTGTCCATGTCTTTGTCTCTCTCGCTCTCTCAATCAGGAGAATGGCCCCCTTGCTGGGTAGAAAGCAATTACAAAGTGTGCAGATCATTTCATTTACACTTGTTACACACACACACACGCACGCACACACACACACACACACACACACACACACACACACACACACACACACACACACAGAGGCCAGATTGTTTCAGTGGTGTTGATTTGTTTTTTCTTATTTTAGAATTCTACTTCCTCCCTCTCCGGATCCACATCTCATTTCCTGACACTTAGCCCCCCAGGAACCTTTGTGTACACATGTCCATTTGTCTGTGAGTGTGTGTGTGTGTGTGTGTGTGTGTGTGTGTGTGTGTGTGTGAGAGTGTGTGTATGTGTGCGCGCCTGCATCTGACTGGCCTTGTTTTACTTCATTCATGGGGTCTGAAAAGCGGGAGCCTGCTGTGCTTGTGGCGTCCGAGAGCTTTGTGGGAACCAAAAATGCTGGACCCTGCAAGTTTTGTTGTTTTGGGGTTAGAGTTAGCGTTAGCGTTAGCCATTTAGTTGTTCAGGTTAGAGTTAGGGGCTTAGAAATGCGTTATTTCAACGATGGGTCTCTACAAAGATGGAGAGACACACACACCCTTGGTGTTTCCCAATGACTGCACAATAAAGGCATATCATTATAGACACAAAAGCAAACAGCTGGATACATGCACAGAACAATATAAGTTTGTGCTGCGGTAACTTTGCTATCCTTCCTCTACATAGGTCAGCTCAACTTCACACCGACAGATCCTGAGTAAAATCATTCGAATTAAAAAATATTAGACAAATGACCACTACACTTTCCATCTTCATGCATTTGCTCCTCCAACCTTGCTCTTCTTCTGTGGTTTTAATGGCAGATTAGGCACCATTACCGCCACCTACAGTGCGCAATCACTCCATATAATGGGCCTGGCTCTCTGACTCTCTCTCTCTCTGTCTCACTCTAACTTCCTCCCTGACTTTTTCCTTTTCGTCTGTATAATATTTTGCTATTTTGCCATTGCTATTGAGAGAGGGGACAGTCACTAGTCACAAGTTGTCTTTTGTCAGGCAAACAGACAGAGGCCATTTTTAGCATCTGAACAAATGACCAGTGCTGTGGTTCGTCTGCCGAGAACAGCGTCTGTACATGTTCCGTCGCTGCACTGCTCCATTTAAAATCCATTTCCCCCATCTTCCTTTTTCCCTCTTCTTCCTCTCTTTTCACTTCCTTCATAATAGGATTCATAGATCCAGAGACATGTCCTATTCAATTCAGACAATGGGGGACTCTCAACACCCACCAGGAAGAAATAAGGACTCTGAAGCAAATAGGAGTTTCGGACTCCCTGTCAGCATCTGTGTGTGTGTGTGTGTGTGTGTGTGTGTGTGTGTGTGTGTAAGGTATCTCACAGGGGTGTTCTGAAAAGCCAAGTCACTGCTGCAAACTATTGAAACTAACACACACACACACACACACACACACACGCACACACACACACACACACACACACACACACACACACACACACACACACACACACACACACACACACACACACACACACACACACACACACACACACACACACACACACACACAAAGACACAAAGACACAAAGACACACAGTTCAGCCCCAGTACCCTATGATATCATCACGGGTGACTGCCCAATATGACAAATGTGAGGAGACAGGCTATAATGAGAAACATTGTTGGAAGAGAGGAAAAGATGGACGGAGGAATGTGTGTGTGTGTGTGTGTGTGTGTGTGTGTGTGTGTGTGTGTAAAAAAGAGCAAAAGCACAAGTAGGAAAATAGAAAGTAGGAAAAGAATTACAGGATGAGAAAGTCCCTTACAAATACAAGTGATGGGCTCCTCCTAATGACTTTCTCTTCCCCTCATCTTCTCCCCATGTGCTCATATCAACCCTGTAACTCACCAGAACTAATATCTAGACGACCAGGAGTATTTCTGGGCCCCCTGACTTCCAATTATAAGTCCATTTGGTCATGGATATTTGAGGAGCGAGAGCAGAGAGAGAGGGAGAGGGAGAGGGAGGGAGGGAGGGAGAGATTTGAATATTTGGATATTCTCCGAGTTCGCTCCTTTTCTCCATCATCGCTTGCCACCAATCAATTTCCCATTCCATAACCTTGGAAACTGTTTAGGGTCACGGCGAATCAATGAGTGCTCTCTCATGAAAAACTGAATAATTATCCAAACTCCATGAATCAGAGAGATTGAGGTTGGGTATGATTTATTCATGCGTTTGTTATTTTATTGAGGCAGCGCTGCATAATAGAGCCGTAACGAATGAGATGGATGCTGACGGCTTTAAAAAAATAAAGAGAGTGAGTGAGAGATGAAAGGAGAGGAGAGGCCGCCTGTCAGGATTGATTGAGTCCAATGGACTGATGGGAATGGATGGATGTTCTGTTTTCCGTCTCCCTCTGTACTACAGAGACATGTGACGGAGAAGCCATGAGTCACCCAAGACACTCATTTATTACATCTGCTCTGCTTTAGTTTGTTTATTTTTGATTTGTTTTGTTGTTTTTTGTATTTGAATGTCAGCTGTTAATCTCATAGAAGCCATTTAAAAAAGAAAAAATCACAGTGAAGTAAAAACAAAGCAAAAGTTAAAGTCAAGAGTTTTATTGTATTTAGTCACCAAACTGATCATTGAGAGTGATAGTCTCTTATTTTGAAGGTTATGGCAGTACTGGGGTTGAATATTGTCTTGTGGATTTTAAACTTTTATTACCATTACTTCCTTGATTACCTCAACTGCCCACCATCACTTAACATTGATTTTGAAAAACAGAACATGAGATAATTAATCAGAAAACAGTCTGCATTTAATTTAACAAAGTAATCAACATAATTCCTGATCTTTAGTTTCCTCGGAGTTGAAGGAGAAACCTGGAGGGGTCAATTTCTTACAAACAAATTCAAATAGAGATTTCTCATAGATTCTTGTCAGTATATTATTGATACAGTTAATACAGGTGATTCCATCAAGAATATACATATTTTGCTTTTTCTGCTCAAAATGAGCTTGTGTGTGAGTTCAGCTGAATTCTGTGGGTGCTCTGTAACTGATGTGACAGGCAAGACTCCAATTTTTCTATTTCTCTGGACTCTTTGTCCTTCCAGCAGTCGACACAGAGAGTCTGGCAGCAGCTACTTGTGGCTGGCTAACTCAGACTAGCCCAGACTGTAGCCTTGGCCTATTTACATGAGGCGCATCTGCGGTCATAAATTCCAACAGCAGAGTTTTTAATCAAATAAATACTTATACTACTTCCTGTCCTGTGCACCTGTAGGCTTCATTTCACATTAACATGAGTTGTCATTTTATTGCCAGTACATGTATCTGTGTGTGTTTTTAACGGATGCGAACAGTAGGTGACCTGCCATTGTTGTCACTGTATGTTGCCATGTTGAGTATGTGACTTCCCTTGTTGTGATTGGCTGAACCTGTATAATTGCAGGCTAAAACATGAGCTCAGAGCCAATAAAATAAATGCTACAATAAATGAAGAAATTTCACCTCGTATTGTTACACTCAGTGAAATAGGAGGTTTTTACATGATGTGAATTAATTGCTCTGTAATTCACTCCCTCCGTGTAAAAAGACCTTGACAACAGCCCCTTACATACGCTCTAATACGGTTGACCCAGCAGTGAAACAAAACTACCGATCGTTTTGTCAGAGGCGTCTTCATGGATCCCTGGGGATATCCAGATTTTACTGTTTTACGTCACTTAAAAGCCTTCTGTGCCTTTAACTCCCCCCTCTGTCAGATTTATTTTTTCATGTGTCTTTGTGCTGCTTGGCTTCCACTGACATCAGCAGGAACATGGATCCATGTTCACTGTCCAATAAGTACAAACGGGGAGAAGTGAAGCGGTTTAGTTTCCTCCTGAGGGAACCCATGGATGATCA
Source organism: Seriola aureovittata (assembly GCF_021018895.1). Lineage (NCBI taxonomy): Eukaryota > Metazoa > Chordata > Actinopteri > Carangiformes > Carangidae > Seriola > Seriola aureovittata. Next base: position 4,036,283 of record NC_079382.1, read on the forward strand.
CATCCAATGACTAACACTGACCTATATTGATCACAGTGGAGACAAGACCCTTTAGCACGCTCTTACAGAGAGGAGGGCTTTGTGTGTGTGTGTGTGTGTGTGTGCGCGTTGCCCTGAAAAGATAAAAAAGTCAGTGTCTGCTGCCGACAAACAGTCTGTAAGATATTATTATGGTCTGTTCTCCCTCTTGACAGCTCTTTACAGACAGGACACCGTTACTCTGTACTTCACTGACTCGCATCATGTTCAGATGGGAAGGAGGCACACAAAAGGGGGATAATAGAAGGTATGAATGTGCTGGAGTCGCTATTTGAGCCTGATTTGTGCACCTTTATTGGCTCATTACCACCACACACACACAAACTTGCAAAAGTGACTTACCTGCAGAGAGTTTCTGCCCTTGAGGGGAAACCCAAACATCAAAATTCAAACTCCGAACTCACTGCGGATCAAACAGAAACGCCATTAGGCCATTAGCTCAAATCTAATTCAGAGTCAGTCAAAATGAAAACGTATGAAAACCATGCTGGATACAAAAATAGAGAGATTCAGGTCTGATTGGCTCTGTGGGAAGGCAGTGCTCAAAGTTAACCACCACAGCGAGCTCAAGATGCAGCCTCCCTCCCTCTCTCCATCCCCGCGACACTGTCAGTCATTTGTTCAACTGCTTAAAACAAACCTCACATTTTCAGTGTTTTGTTTTTAACCATGACGATGTCTCATCTCATTTTAGCTTAAACATGCCAATTTCACATATGCTTTCAAACCAAGACGCTGCAGAGTGACAGGACAGGGGAGGCGAATGCTCAGTGACTGATCAACAGTCTAAACTCAATCTCATGCTATGTCCATGCTACTAAGTTTGCATTTTAAAACGCAGAGTTTTTGAGCACTGAAAACTGAGACTTTTGGAAACGCTGCTGGCCCCGTTTAAGACTGAAAACTCCGGGGTTGATTTTGGGACAGGCAAAAACGGAGACCTTTGGAAAAGTATGACGTAGACACTCACGGTCACTACCTGACTGGGTCTTATCAGCCTCCATGACAAGTGGTGAAAGCAACATGGAAAACGAATTACAAAATGAGATGGGCTTGCCGGGCTAGTTTATTAGCAAGCTAACTTCAGTACAAGAGAAGAAGAAGCAAAACAAGAGTTAACACTGGTGTTGCTTTCCACCTCTGGAGACAGCTCTTGGCCAGTAAAGGAATGAAGTTTAATGCTGAACTTCCAACGTTTCCTCTAGACTGGTAAGTAAACGGCTGTTAATGCTAACGTTAGCTATGTAGCAAGAGCAAAAACGTACATGTAGCACCTTTTATCCCCCATAAAGCCCTTTGCAGTTGTGAGGACCGGCCAAAATGTCCTCACAACAATGGTTTCAAACCAAAATTTGTCCACACAACCATAGCAAGACGTACAGACACAGATTCTCTCTCTCTCTCACACGCACGCACACACACGCACACACACACATTATTTTACACGCTGAGGAACCATAATAATGCATCATAAGAGCAAAAGGAGAATTCCCTAAAGCAAACTGAAATGAAAGCCATTGTAGCCGGCACTAAATCATCTGTTGGCTCTGGTATTTTGCCAGACTGTAGAAAAGGAGGGTGTACAGGGAGAAAAGACTTTCATGTTTAATGGAAAAATGGTCCATTCTTGTCTCATACTGTGACAGCTTTGAATGGTATCACTTTATTTTGACGGGCGACTCTTAAATCTCAACAATGTATGTGCTGATGTTCAACAAGCCGAGCGCCAGCACAAAATCTGTCCACGTACATCCACTGATTCCAGTGGGATTTATTTCCAGGCATCTTAGCTGAATGATATTTAAACTTTCTCACCTGTTTTGTCCCTCTGCTGTCATCGCAGTCTGTAACTGTTCTCCCCTTCACCACCAGGATCAAGGGCCCGACTACTGCTCAATAAATTCATCTAAATAACACAAAATAAGCACAGAAATCTCTAAATAAAAACATCTGCTGTCTTGTTCTACTTACAAAACCAGCAAGACAGAAGAAAATCATTCTGTATGCTCAAAATTAAAAATGTAGACATGTATGCACAGTTGTATTGTGTAGACTACAGGGTAAAACTGCACTTTGAAGAAGCAAAAACAAGCTTGAAGCAACATAACTTCTTTAGATATATGGGCTCATTTTCTGTGGCTTCTGAAAGCATGCATGACATGGTAAAATAAAACCTTATTAATACATTAACTGTATTCTTATTCTGTACTATCAAATCAACAGTTGACATGTCTAGTTTTGATGTCAATGTTTGGTTTGTGTGAAGGAATTCAACATCCCTTGGTGTGTTAACTCTTAAGAGATTGTAGATCCTGGTTTGAAGACACGTCATATCAAAAGAGAGAAAACTGTGATCACCTTCAGATGATGAAGAGATCCCCGTTATCGCTTCCGAGAGACGAGAGGGAACGAGGGAGAAAACCTGAAAGGAAAAGAGGGCGGGTTAGATGACACAACGGTACACAAGGAAAACTAGAAAGTAAGATCAGGTGATTATAATTATTGTCTTTGAGAGGAGGGAGGAGAGGAAAGGTGAGAGGAGGAAAATCAATGAAAGATAGATGAAGGGAAGGACAAATGAAGAGTGACAGAAGTGTCGAGGGAGCCTCGTGGAGAGGTGGGTTGACTGGCTCCTGTATGGCCATGGGAGCAGCCCTCCGTACTGCACATGAAAAGGCTGTGTGTGTGTGTGTGTGTGTGTGTGTGTAATTTACAGTATGTTTATGGATTCTACTCATCATGGCTGGAATTCGATTACATTTTCCTCCAGGTAAATTGACTGAACTGCATGAACTTTTCTGGCTGCAAATTACTTTGACTTGTGGCTACGGAGCAGCACTGCTATAATTAGGGATTAAATGGCTTGTTCGCACCTCAACAGTGGCTGCTGAGGTATTGGAGATGTTACACAAGACTGCTTTTTTAAAAAAAAAATGTATTTATTTATTTATTTATTTTAAACGGTGAGGCCAGCACTTCACTACAAAATGCAAATTGTGGATTTCTCATCCACAGTTTCATCATTTTAGCTCGAGCTACAGATCAAAACCAGACAGACCACAGTTAAGATGGTCATGATCAAAAGATATATCAAGTGAAGGGAAACTGGTATAAAGAAATCTGTTTGAAGTAGAGTTGTAAACATTTCTAAGAATTTATTTTCCTTTGTTGTTTAAGATAAGACTGGAACAAGACATCGTTAGCGGTTGCTCTGCTTCTGCTTGATGTTTTAAATCGTCCAGTCCAGGATTTTCACACTGACATAAACCTGTGGTGTTAAAACTTGTTCAACAGAGAGCTAAGGAACGTACAACAAAATACATTGTATGCCATATATGTCCACCAATTTTATCACGTCTGGTGCTACACATTCTTGATATATAGTATAAGCTTCACATGAGTATCTTCTCGGACCAAAAAATACTCACCCATCATTGCATGGATCATCCTGGAGTCAGTTCTTTGCAGCGCATCCTCCAGCCATAGTTGCACATACAATGGTATTGTTCATGGGTGGGAAGCAGGAAAAGGATCTTGACCTGGTAACCTGCACTAGCAACTCCGACTGGTTGAATACTGGTAAAAACATTGGTGAACAGCAGAGCAAATAAAAAAAAAAAAAATGGTGTTTGAAAACTGATAGCATAGAAGCTAAACCGGGGGGCTGGGTATCAAACTTCCATACTGTTATGGACCGACTGAACTGGTTTGATACTATCGAGGAACGAAAAAAAAAGCATATCTCATCAGCGTCAGTGAGCCAATAAGCATGCAGCATTCTTGGTACAACATCTAATAATGATTGGTGAATGGCTGTTTATTAACACGAACACGTTTGAGTGTGTAGAGAACCCAAGCTTAAAAATAAAGCTTAATTAAAACAAAGATTTTTACCGTGATGTGTATTGTAATTTTCTTGCATAGGTAGGTTTTTCTATGTGAGTAAATACAGATGGGCTGAAATGCACCTATCGTTACATCCGCCATTTTGTCAGATATGCGAGAGTAACAGAGTATTAACAGAAATCTTTTATTTACTCTCATGCCCTTGTTGGAGCATTATCTGTAGGGACAGTTTGGCAGTTGGACTGTACTTTTGCAAATCCAGTTTTCTTTTAATCAATTTTTAAAAATAACTTTGGTCTAACTGTTGCTCATGGAATCTTATCCTTTCTTTCATTTATAATCACTATCATTGAATTTTGTTGCCCTGTAAAATTTGCCTTCAGTGAAGACTTCAAAAGCTAACTCACATCTTCATCCGTGTTTAGCCCGCTGCGTCGCTGTGAGAGGAGTCAGTGTTTACAGCGAGACAAAAATGCCACCGATTTGATTCTTTGATCGTTAAATGATGAAAACAACAACAAAGAAAACATTACACTAGGAAAAAGGAAAGGACACGAGTAAGTAAAAATTCAAACTGGAAGCAGGAGAAATAAGACAACAAAGTAAGGAAGAAAAATAGCTGAGACCTGGCCTTTTGTCTTATAACATTACATAACTTTATTTTTTTATTTGCTTCATACAGACAGGAACTGCAGCTGAAAATCTACAATAGTATACAAGAGGCAAACTGCCATTGTCTCTGGCTGTTTTGGGGTAGCAGCTGTCATCTGGCCCGACCCAGAAGCTACACTTTGTCCCATTTGTCCATAATGAGTCTGTTCTGTACATACATAACCACTTCCTTTGACTTTGGACTTTATGAATACAACTGATAAATCATAAATCTCTTGAGCCAACAATATACTGTATACTCCTCTACTGCCAACAGGCCAATATCCATGATAAACATATCTCTTATATATATTTTTTTAAATTCAAAGACAATATATTTTTCAGGTCCTTGTACAGCTGTCGTTTTCAAACCATGCAACACATACTGAATGTCTGTGGTCAGGACCGCCTTGAATGTGTTCAGGTCTTTGCATGTGTGTCCATGCATTCATATTTATGTGTACTGTCACAGATGGCGGGTATGCACAGTTTCTGGCTGTTATCAACCACGCATACTCAATCAGCAGGTTTTTTTTTTTCTCCATAGAAATGCGCAGTTAAATGCCTTATGCTTACCTCCGTGCTTCATCATTTTTATTTCCGATGCATGTGTGTGAGTTTTCCTTTATAGTCTCACAAATGTTTGCATTCATTGTGTGTGTGTGTATTCTTGTCATGACCTCTCAAACAGGAAACACAAGAACACCCCCCCCCCCCCCCCCACACACACACACACACGCACTTTGCCAGCCTCTCTTACTTTCTCTCTCCTGGTCAGTGGTTTGGCGTTCATCCTTGTGCATTCACAGCCTCTCGATGTCCCTGTATTTCTTCCTCAGGATGGAAACCTGGTCCCTGAACAACACAGGGTCCAACCTCATCTGGGAGTGCACCAGGGGCATGAAACCCAGCCAGTGGCTGAAGGCGTTCATGCAGGTCTGACGCTGGGCGAAGTGGTCCGGGTCGGCCCACCGAGAGGCCTTGGAGCCCTTGATTTAGAGAGACAGAGATGGAAAACACGGAGAAGGAGAGGATGAATGTGTCAGAGCGAGTGAGGAAACAGTCAACACAGCTCTGTTGCAGGTAATAATATAATAACAAGGGGATGCTGACAATAATCCTGACTGTGTAACAAATCTCTCTGATAACAGCAATGAAACATTATAAGGTTATTTAACTCAGCATGTCATAATATTGTATGTCAGACCCATCAACTCAAAGTAATCTTACAGTAAAAGGTCAGGTTTTATTTAAGTGCCACACAAAATGAATGAAAATAAAAATAAGGAACTCAATCATACATAAAGGCATGATAAAGGCTCGGTCACAGCAGAAATAATCAGCACATCTTCACAAAATATTTACCTCTACAGGCTTGGTGACGGAGGGACAACAAACAGGGCTAGTTTGTGAGCTGGTGCGCTAACTGCTAACACTGGACATGCTAGCAGTAGTCAATCATTAGCTATAGCTCCCAGAGCTTCTTTCTATCTTCTTTATACCGGGTCATTAAATCCCCCCTGGCATTTTCTTCTCTGTATTTTACATCATGTCATTTAATAAAGAGTTACTAAACGGGAAATAACTGTCTGAGCCAACAAGCTTGTGAACTGGTTGCTAACTCTCAGTTGTTCTCTGTCAAACATCCCTTTCCTTTGGAACTACTTTTTTCAGCTCAGCACTTTTAAATGCCTCCTGTAAGTACTGACGTCTTACTTGCTTTTAATGTATTTAATTTTACATAGTCAGTTTTAACCGTACTGTATATAAAAAGGTTTTAACATGTTAAAAGGTTATTATTTTTATTATTACCGTATTACTACGTACAAGTGCACCTACGCGTTGCTCTGTCTGACTCAAATAGGCTAGTTGATCTGTGGAGTAATACAGCGCACGGCGCTTGTGTGTAATAATACGATAGTTCAACGGTTCACAAACTGTTGTTCCAAAGTACAGTGCTGTTTCACGGCAAGACAAAGCAGTGAAAATATTCACAATAAAGTATAACTACACTTGAAGTGACATCAGTTTTTTTTCTGTGGGTATCTTTTTAAGTGGATAAAACAGGTTTTTGTGGATGGCCCCGTCAACAGCAGCACATCTTCTATTGCCTATTTTAATCATCCATACCCTTCATAAAGACTTATTGCCTGAATATATATTGCCTTTGACATATGCCTACTTATCAGCCACTAACAAGGCTGGGGATTTTCAGCATCCCAGGTGGTGAGGCAAAGGTGTCCCTCCTGATGTCAGTGTGATGGTGCTTGCTGTTGAAGCTCCTCCTTATCGTGGACAGCTTGTCAGGACATGGACAGGAAGTGCTGCTCATAGTAAAACATGTTCCTCACTATTTGTTTTCACCACCTGCTCCTCCGGAAGAATCCGGGTTCATCATACTGACAGAGCTGGCCGACCCGACCAGCTGGTTCACTCAGTGGGAATCCCCCCGTGTAGCTGCTGACACTCCAGCAAACAGCAGCACCGACAGTCAGACACACAAACAAAGTCTCCTGACATGTCGTTAGGAAGTACATCTTATGTTTCCCCCATTTTTTGGCTCTTAACTAGAGGGTTGACTCACTCTGTCACTATGCAAGAGAGTTTTGCAGAGCAAGAAACTGGTTGCAACTGACTACAACCTGTGTGCTTGGTTTGAAGGTTTTGCATGTTTCGTTTCCCAGCCCTTTTTAGAAACAGACAGACTTTGGTGAGAGTTTTATGAGCAGCGACTGCTTTGTTGTAGACATTTAGCTTTAAGTGCTCCACCTGGCACAACACAATAAGTCCAATTTATAAAATGAGACCACTGCACCTAATACAGTGGCTGCTGCATGTAGTATGTTATCCAGTGTAACAACAGGGGATCCATCTGCATCTTTATGAGCTTCCCCCCCCCAGTCTGGATGAGCCTGATTATGTTGCAAAACTGCACACACTTGACTTTCATTATTTCTCCAGTGTTATCCAACTGGGATCAAAAAAAAAAAAAATACTGCTTTGGTTCCAATAAGTCACAGAGATAACGGACGTCTCTGCTTTCACTGGAAAGATGCAGCTGTTGTGTGTTGTTCCCTTCGACAGCTGAAGTATTTCAAGCCTCTTCAAAAGCTAATGGACAACTATCATCTCCTGCTGCTCTGCGTCCTCACCTGGTTATCTGGAGATGGACAACTGAGGGGGGTGGCGAGGGATGAGGGCTAGGCCCCCGGGTGGCTGCAGGGAGATGAATTGAAGAGGGATGGGGGTGGGGGTGGGGGGGGGATGGGCTATATGAGGGCAAGGTGGAGGGCATACTGTGGCATGGGGGCGTGGAGTCGGAGCAGATTCATCCTGTGTGCTGCAGGAGGGAGGCAGCGGGGGGCACTTGGGGTCAGGTAGAATAATGAAGCTCAAAATAAAGTCAAAGAAATTGCTTGGCACTTTGATGAAACATCTCTTCTCTTAAATATAAAATGAGTGGTTATATCTCAATAAAAAATATATATAAGTCACGACTTCTGTTACTTCATCAAAACTTTATTTCACTGGTCAAAGTTTCCCTAAAGTTCCTGCTCCACGTTAAATGCCTATCTGCTTATGCTTGAAGCGGAGTAACAAATCAGGGGTGAGAGATGAGGAGGAGGAGGGAGAAGAGAGACACTCAAAAAGAAAAAGAAAAAAAAGAAGAGAGAACGAGCGAGGGAAGGAGGGAGTAAATCTTGGTTTGCCATGCTGCCTTCACAATTAAGACATTAATCACTGAGTCCATACTGCCGAGTCATCGTCCTGCCTGTGGTCAGGCCATCAATCAGAACCTGACACAGGGCTGGCCACAAGAAGCACACACACTTTCACACACACACACAACATTCACATATAGGGATCTCCCAAAGAGAAGGTCAGGGCTGTGTATTGCCTAAAGCTTCTCCACTGTCGCTTCTCCAACAGTGAGGCTCATCTCCTTTTCCATTTATAAAAAAAAGGGAGCCAGGGAATTCATCTATTATCTCTACAAGCTTCACACCACTGAAGAACCACTGTCTCTTAAAGGTGAAGCACAAATGAAGCAACATTTTGATCATTTTGTTTGTATCTTGCGCTCTGGTAGCTCAAGGACCGGGAGATTGGTGATGCACACGGTTCCTCACACTGATCAGCAGCTGTACCGAGAAATGAAAATGTGCCAACAAAATGCGGCGGGGAAGAAGAAGAAGAACTGTTCAGAAAAGTCAGCTTTGCAAATGTTCTATGGGGAATGAACGGCTTTCGACATGTTTGTTAGATCTCACTGACTTATTGCATTTTGTAAAGAAACATTAAACTCCCCAGGGGACCTTAAAGAGAAGGCTCATCAGGCCACTTCAGTCGCTGCAGATTCACTTAATTTAAGCATAAATTATAATCAAAGAGCAATATTATATAATGCACATAATTATATCATGTGGTGCCTCAGAAGAAATTCATGACTACAGCTGACTTTTTTTTTTGTCTTTTGTGTGTGACGTCATTGGTGGATTTGTTTTTGTAGGTCTTCAACACCAACCCTTCTTTTAGGAGTGATCTGCCTTAAAATATATCTTTTTATATATATTATATTTGATGTTATAACCTTGGGATGATGTAATTTCAAGGATTTATTACACTGTTGACCTGTCTGGCTGCTCTGAAGTTGGGACAATATCATATTTTTAAGGTTTCACTTGCACCTGGATTCAATTTAAAAACAGGACATTGTGTTTGAAAAGAACAGCAAAGACAGAAAAGACCAGACTCTAATCTACTGATACATACAGTATAAGCAATACTGTCCAATCTGCAGCAGGACGACGACTCCAAACAAACAACCAGTCATAAAGAACGATCTCCAGAGACAAGAAGAACAGCTTAGTGGTACTATACATGTTCATATTGACTTCTCATAGGACGCAACAGTTCGTCAAAGGTCTACAGCGTCCTGCTAGCATCCTGCACATGGAGCAGTGGGTGGTGACAAGTTAAAGACATGTAAATAAAAGCGTCATGATCATTTTATTTTTTAATTTCAACATTTACGTAGCTCATCACACTGATGGGTGAGTAAACCCGCTGCCAGCTCACTGTGCCACCCTGTGTGACTGAGAGTGTGAAGACATCCAGACAACCCTACCTGGGTCATCATGGTTTCCTTGTACTGCTTCTTCTGTGTGACTTTGATCGGCGGTTGCTTGGTAACGGCCGAAACCAGGAAGTTCATCAGGATGTCCTCACAGTTGGCCATGCGGTCCACCATGGTCAGCAGGCTGGGCGGGACGTGGTGGGTGAACAGGTAGTGGTAATATCTGACGTACACACACACACAGAGGAGAAAACACAGGTGAGGATGTTCTTCTATTCTGCTCTGTTGTGTATTGTAGCTGTGTTGCATTCTCAGCAGCATGGGAGCACTAGATCACTGTCAACTCTGTTACCTCCCTGCCACGGTGCGATGTCCCTCACACACTTACACTTACACACACACACACACACACACACACACACTTTCCACCTTTCCCTCCTACACTGACTCATTTATTCAGGCTTGCATTGGCATTTAAGATTCTAAATAACAAAAGGACTAAAGAGTTGCATGGAGCGTCCTAACAATAGAACAATGAGAGAGCTGTTTATCTGCATGACAAGATGCTTCAAATCCCCTCAGAGAGCAACACTCGTCTCCGTTCAATTTACGGCTCTGCTTAATACTTTAGGTTTTTTTTTCTTTCGGTGCTAGCTTCATGTTTTTGACAATCATTTTATGAGATAACAGAGAGGTGGAGGAAGATCATATTATCTCATTTCCTGTTCTATTACCTCAGTGAAAGATAAAATGTGACTGGTGAGAAATGACTTTTAATGCGGTTTGTATCGAGTATTTCTTTGAAGTTGGAATAGATCAACCTCACAGCATGTTCAGACTAAAGTGCATGGCACAATAAAACTGAATGGAGGACTTGACTTCAGAGTACATTATCAATTTACATCAAATAGATTCTTATTTTACATTTTCTGTTTTACATTAACTGTGTTACACGTCATTAAACACTCACACTATCCAACGTATCACTAAAGCTACTTCGAAAAAGTAATTCAAACTACTTTGTAAAAAAATAAAGATCAATTTGAAAATATATATATGTAAATACATATACATATATATGAAATTATAACAAAACATAATGAAAAAAAGTCGCATGCCAAAAAAAAAATGCCACTCAGTTGAGTGTATTGTAAAAAGTACCGTCTCGTTCACAGGTCAAACATAAACCAAAAAATAAAAACCCCACGATTCATGGGAAAGCGTAGGAATGTCAGTGTTGGTTTTGTATACAATAACTGCCTACGCATGGTCATAACTATAGTATAAATTCTTATAGTAGAGAAGCAATTTATTTGTAGTTAAAATACTGGTTTAATTACACGCAGTTCCAACACTCCATATAAGGCAGATTTAAATTGAATTGAATTGAAAATCACAAAAGCACATTTATCGTATATTACTCAATAATCTATATACAGTGATAGTGCTACACGTTTTTGGAGTTACATAAAGTCAGGATTTATAAAAAATGGCTCATAACTGCAAGGTATTAATAAGTATCTATTACTATGTATATTAGAAATATTTAAATGCTTCTTCAAACATAAGTCATGGAATCAGCGTCCATACGTTCACTTCATCGTCTCCACGGGAAGTCTTTATGAAAGTCTTACAGTGTAATACAACATTCTCATTGTTGATCACTTGAATGAACAATGTGTGGAATTGAAAAGCAATTTTCTATAATCAGTGAAGCCCTGCAAATGCTTCACTGATTATAGAAAATTGCTTTTCAATTCCACACATTGTTCAGCAGGAGACCACGTGGCTCCTGTTACCTGTGGTAGAAAGCTGCTCCTGTCAGGACCATGGAGTAGTCATTGGTCCACTTGGAGGTGTAGCCCCAGCGGGATCTGGAACTATCCCAGTAGTGGCTCCTCGCTGGATAACCTACGATACGCTCCGGAAAACTTTGCCATACAATGAAGGCAAAATCCACCTGGAGGAGAAGAAATGAAAGAAGAAGAGAAATGAAGAGGAGGCCGATTGAAAATAAAGATAATATAGAAGGACAAGAGGTAAAAAAAAAAAAACAAGAAAGATAAATGGGAAATAGGAAGAGGAGGAGGTGTGGTAAGGGTTAGGAAGGACGGGGAGGGGGGTGAGAGAAATGTAGGCGAGTTTATTCAAAATATACAGGAATTCATTCAGAATTTAAACAGCTTTTTAAACCGAGGAGGTAAACAGATAAAAACAGCATATTTATATTGCTATCGAATGACATTTAACCAGCGAGGACATCTTCTAAACAACAGCCTCTCTGCCTCTTCAAGACCTGACAAAGGACATTTTTAAATGGCATTTTCCTCCCACCTGAAAAGTCACCATCAAATCACATATTATTCAAGCACCTACACAACCAGTTCCTCCTGAAACAGTCTGAAGCAAGCGCTTGGAATGTCTATTTAGTCTCATTTGTGTTCCTCTTTAAACAACAGCATGTGAAATCTATCAGGTGTGCTGTCGAAATATGTAAACAAACAACGTTTCTCGGAATTCAGTTCAGTATAAAAGCCTTCCAATGAAAATGGCAGATTATGGTCTTTATCATAAAGGAGCTTCAGGAAGTGCTGAGTAACAGAGTTAGGTCAGTTTTAACTGAGGTGTATTCCTTACTGATGTTGACTGAAAGCTACGGATGCAGACTGCATATTCTTGCGGTTTGGGTGATCCTGGAATCCTGAATCTTCCAACACACACACTCACGGTAAGACATGTTCTTAGGTACAAGCACTGGTGAGCTGAACTGGCACAGATCCCGCAGCTTATTACTCTCTAATACATTAATGTGCTGAGAGGGCGGTCATCACCTCTGGAGCTGCACATCTTTTCTAGCGGCTACAAGATTGGACCATGTCTCTCTTGCTCTGTCTGCCTCTAAGGCTCCCAACTTCCTCATAAAGAAGAAATTTCATGTGGAGATGTCTGGAGAGTCTGGTGACCTTGAAGAAGCTGGAGCTACCTGAGAAAGATCCTCTTTTGCATTCAAAAACACCACTGAGACGTACGGGCAGACACACCAGAGATTGGGGATCAGCACATACTGAAATACTTGGTAATACATACACCGACACACACACACACACACACACACACACAAACACACACACCTCAGGAGCCCAGGGAGAAAATTAATTACCAGAATAGTAGAGGCAGAGAGAGGAGTTGGGGAGGGGAGCACCGAAAGTGGATGTTCTTTAGCGATACCTCGCGGCTTCTGTCATGAATCGCATGAGCAATTACCGTAAAGCACCGGCGCTAAGCCGAGAGAAAGGTTGGAGCTGCCATTCTCAGTGTAACCCGCGATGAACGGATGTGTTAGCAGTGTGTGTGTGTGTGTGTTTATACTGTATGTGAGATGTGTCAGATGTCTCCACAGCTGTGCTGAAAGGATTAATGATATCATGCAAATATAATTTTGCCTTCAGAGATTAAAAAGCTCTTTATTATGTGAAAGGTGTGTGTGTTTTTGTGTGTGTGTGTGTGTGTGTGTGTGTGTGTCTTTCTTAAGCTACTACTAGGACAAATTTCAGACTAAAGATGAGTTAAGTGGGCACAGCTTGACCAATTGGGAGTTTTTTGGGTCAGTGGTTCAGGTTGGGGTACGGGTTAGGAAAGAAGTGGGTAAGTCTCAGGAAATGAATGTAAATCTCCAAAGACCTATGACAACGTGTGTGTGTGCGTGTGTGTGTGTGTGTATCTGTGTGTGTGTGTACTCATAAATGCTAAATAGTGAGAACCTACCAGCTTCAAAAAGGAGTTTGAGGGTTAAGACTTGGTTTTAGGGCAACCATTAGAATTAGGTTGTGGTTGTGGATGTGGAAGTGGATGTGGATGTGGTTGGGGTAAGGGTAGGGGTAAGGGGTTCGGTGCTCAGTTGTGATGGTTAGGGTAAGGGGTTAGGGAATGAACTGTCAACGAGTGTCCTCACAAAGATAGAAGTAAAAGTACATGTGTGTCTGTGCATCAGTCAGGGATGGAAGTAACAAATCACAACAAATACTCTTGTTCCTGTCCCTGTCGTTTTTTGTGTATTTGTACTTTTTAAGGTATTTCGAAAATTCAGTAATTTCACTCTCAAGTATTTTTAAAGTCAAGTATTTTAATATGATACATTTAAAGTCGAAACAGTAAAAACATGTCACATGATGAATATGAGACTGACCGCGTGAGAACGCAAGAAAGGAAAAGAGTTGAAGGAGGATTTATTACAGCACTACTGTAGTTGTAGCCAGCTGTACCTAATAAACTGCCAACTGAGTATATATTTGTAATTATCAGTTGTATGCACAGGCTGCAAAGTGCCTGACTAGAGTTTATTAGTTACTTTCAATTGGTTCTCACCTAGGAACTGCATGTGTGCATTGAAATACCAATGCATATACATGTACATCTGCATGTATGCCTGGTAGTCTAAAAATCTTCTTTAATTGAATAGTTTTATCATATATTATTACATTATTATACAACAGTTAGTTCTGACCAAGTAATTTGATTGGACGAGAGGCATTCCATGGATGTGATATAGAGTACAACAGAGAGTACAACAGCACTGGGACTTCTAACTACATGTATCACTCCGCTTGTAAGAAACTTTGCAAAGATGAAAATATTCGGGAAGTAACATTTGAATTAAATGATGTCTGGTGATGTTTTACCCCTCCCCTTCCCCAGTCTGAAAGAGTAATACAGTGACATTTACTCAGAGTACATTTTAACTAACTTACCGTGTACTTTCATCCGAGTACATTTAATTCTACTTGAGTAAAATGTCTGGTAAGTAATAGTATTTTTATTTGAGTACAATTTTCGAGCTCCCTATCCACCCCTGGGGTGTGTGATACATACTAATAGATCCTACAAGGCCAAAATTGATCCGAGGAGCAGAGGGTCAATCCAGCAATAGATCTGTTACAAATCTCTCCTGACATTTGGGTTTAACATGTCCAATGTCATGAGATGAAAAGGAGTTACATCATACTTTAGAGCCCTTATCCTCCCTCAGCATGTGGTCTTTTCAAATGCGTCTTGAAAAGTTGTGTTTTCAATCTGTCTTTTTTATTTTGCTCCCCGTGAAGTGATGCCACTGCAGTGCTTTCACTGTCAACTTCCATCTGATTTCAGGGTGATAAAAGTGAGGAAAATGTGTCTTAAACTGAGTTTGTATCCAGCCGCTTTGGAGTGCTGTGGCTTTGATGATGTTTTACCAACAGTCTCAGTGTGAGCCGAGACAACCAGCTGGGGCGCAGGGGTCTACAGTGCGATTACGAGCAGCTATTGCAGGGTTTGCAACATCTTTTGAATTATAGCTCCTCTCACCAGGTACTCTCAGTGGTGCGTCATTACATCTCTACTGGGCAGCTCTTAAAGTGTTCTTTCAGTTCTCTAACACTTAAAAAGAATACTCTGTCCTGTCAAACTGTCAACTTCCCAAAATTATGTGGTGTCAACTTTCCCCAGAGTTTCTTTCACTGATTGCTTATGGCTTCTTTTATGAAAGTTTGAAATAACAGCGTTGGAAAGCAACTCCATACCTCCAAACAGGTCATACTCAACACTAATAATATGCACATTTTGTTTGTGCCATATTTAGGATTCGCATTTATAATTTAGATTACAAGTGTTGAAAGTTTGAGGTTTGTCTTAACAGTAATAAAATCCTTTTTCTACATATCGTGTGTATTGTGTATATTGTATTTATTAGTGTATATTGGTATAATTTTTGTTGTATATTTCCATAGATGTTTTATTCTATAGATGTTTATTTTCTGCTGTGGTAAATGAATTTCCCAGTTGTGGGATAAATAAAGTTAATCTAATCTAATCTTATCTAATCTTTGTCCCTAACTTGAGTAAGAGCTTGGTTTAAAAAAGAAAGAAGAAAGTATGGGCTCAAATAAAGGTCAATACGATTCTGAGTTTGTGAAATGATGTTCTGAAATCATTTTAAGCCTGCAGTGATATGTCACACCTAAAACCTGTGAGAAATACACTGCACTATACTACTATACTGAAGAAATAAGTTTGAACCTGAAGGGGTTCAGAAGACGACTAGATTTGAAACTTCACATGCTGAAACATCAGTATCCCTGTTTTACAGCTGAAAAGGGCCAAAATGAATATTTTGTGTGAGTGTGTGTGTTTGTGTCACACACAGTTCTCCGCTTTGAATTTGATGTTCACAAAAGAAGGTCGTTTTTGTGTGACCATGTGGTGGATATAATGCTATAGTGCTTGAATTCTATTCAGTTTATTCTTATTGTTTTTCTACACTTACAAATATTGTCCATCCATTTAAATATATTGAAATTTCTTATGTATCAGTCTTTTTCTTTTACACTGAGTGATAAAAAACCACTGCTTTGGAATTGAGTTCAAAGTCTTATTAACCCTTATTTAAGCCATAAAAAAACATTTATTAAACATGGCAAGCTTCAGATTTTCATTTATTTATTGTCATTTCATGTAATGTTGCTGAAAGGAGAGAGAAAAAAAGGCTTACTTTCATTGTAATACATTGTGGATTTTAGTAAAATGTTAACTGTACATTAAAATAAGGCAGGTATGTTTGAAAGGCCATTTAGGTAATATCATTATCTTTTGTATGAATTTACGATCACACTGACGGAACGGTTTATGTCCGTGTTGAAAACCCTGCGTGCTGATTAAAGTGATGATTGCTTTAAGGAGTGCCTAAACCCAGTGTCTACACAGTCATTCCTTTAAATGAGAAGAAGATCGCAATTCTGCCGTCGCTGCTGGAGCGCTATTTCCATATCCACCATATTGAAAATGTCTTCCAAAGGGCATAATGCAGCAGCACGCTTGGCCGCCCAATGAGAGACAAAAGCTTTGTCAGGTTTTTCCAGTCGTATTCTCGTGTCTAATCTCTCTTCATGGAATAACCATACATTTAATGAGCCGAAACAATGTCATTATAAAAATTGGCACGGCGAATTCTTCCGCTGAGGTATTATAATACGGAAAGTCCTAATAAAAGTGTAATGTTCGCTCTAGCACATTTTCACTCACTTGACATATTTCATCTCCTTTCAATAAATCCCCTCGCCATGTTAAAAGGGCAATTAGAGCGAGGGGGTTGTGAACACAGCAAAGGTTCCCTCCACTTCCTCTTTATGATCCCTCTCTCTCTCTCCCTCTCTCTCTCTGTGTGACATCTTCTTCCTCTTCCTCTTGTTTAAAAAAACCCCCCCCCCAAAAAAACAAGCCGTGTAGCCCATAAAAGTTTAGTTGCACGTATTGCTGTGCCACAAATTGTAGTGCCATAAAGTGTAATTGTGATCCCATTAGAGTAGAAAAGGTGAACATTGACTTGCTCTGATCAATAAAACATCTCAGAGTTTAAAGATATATTGGATCTCTCGGGCTCATTGGGCCTCACAATCCATTATGGATCGCATCTTTTACTCGCTGAAAATCTGTAGAGAAACACACGCTCGCTATACTTGTGAGAGTCATTACAAGTAGGAGCTCTAATTTAGCATCACACATGAGCTGTTCCTGATCATTTTACTGCCTAAAAATGTGTAAATACGCGACGGGTGCCGCAACATTTTTCAACATATTTTGGGAAGGTGGTGACCGAGTCATTTTAAATGTAGAAACTGTATGAAAATACAATGAATACGGATAAAAAGTAGTTCAATTACCTTAGTAATGTTATGGGATTTGATATTGAGCCTTATCACCTACAATATATGGACTATACTTACTCAGAATATTGCTTGAACAGACTATGAATAGAAAAGATAATGTATTCTTTTGGCAGAAATTATAGTAATAGTCGAACCTTAATTTACTACAGAAGCCACTCTGACTGAAGCAGTGATTTTGGAATGACATTAAAGACTCCATCTGTCTTTTCTGACCATCATCTCCAAGTGCAGCTGTGTTGTCGTTACAGTGGGTTTATATTTAGCATTTTTATTTAGTCCGATGTTTTTTGTGGGTTTTGCACAAAATGTCAGAAAGATTCCTTGATCTCACACGGTGAAGCTTCGATTAAAAAGAAAATAAAAAGCTCTGAAATAAAAAGAAAATACATATATATCAGACGTCATGGACTAATTCGGGGTACATCTGTGCATTTACCTTGAATATAAAATAGCTTTTTTATAGTGTATATCAGTGGTTTTAGAGAGCTTGTGCTGCTACCTTCGCTAACATGTCAAGGTATTGATTAAAAAAGGGGGAATAGAAACATCATTTCCTCTCTTGACAATGCTGTAGACAAACCACTGGTTTGTAATTTGTTCTAAAACGGTGTGTCAGTGAAACAAACCACCTGGGTGTTTCAGATCCTCTCTCTGAAGTAACAAGTGAGATTTTAATCAAACAGGTACCCTGTGTTTTGACAGTGTAATGATACAGACACAGAGGTAATGGCTCTTGTAAACCTCCTCACTGCATGAAAGCCCTTAGTTTTTCATTATACCCTTCTCAATAAGCCTTTATGCTCTCCCTTCCCCGTTTCCTGTAGCCTCGATTTTCCTTTTCCTTTCTGTTCTTTTGTCTGTTTTTTTTCTTTCCTTTTCTTTTACCTTACTTTTTTCCCTCTACATTTTTCCTTTCTTTCTTCTTCATTTTTGTTTCTTTCCCCTTCCCATGCCTGTTTTTCCTTCTCTGATGTCTTCTTCTTCTTCTGATGTTTTCCTATCCTGTCCTTTCTCTCACTCTTCTACCCTCTCTCCATTCCTCCTCTATTTTTCTTATTTTCTCTACTCACTTTTTCCTCTTTTCTTTTTTTTTTCCCTCTCCTTTCTTCTTCATGTTAAATTAAGAGACTGTGATCTTAACATGATCCATCCAAACATCACACATCGCGCAGTAATTTAATTAAGACTGGGCTTTGAGCATCCTCGCTACACAGTAAATCACTGAGCCTCCACAATAATGATGTCTGTAAGCAGAACCCTTTGTTTTGTGTTTGTCTAACTCTGCTGCTATGCCAGACTTCCTCCTCATCCTACTTAGTTTAATTCCATCTGATGAATTTGCAATAGCCCCTCAAAGGCAAAGCACACTTTGCACCTATAGCTCAGTGGCCATTGCAGTTTGGTTGAGTGAGGCAATTCATTTGTAATGAATGGTATTCATGACTCTGCGTGGACTGAATGCCTCATTTCAGCGAGGATCAATACTGTGTTAAGACATCACCACCTTTTGCCACTGGCTGACATAAAACCATGCAGACTGGAGCTGGTTATAAAAACGTTTCCAGAGGTGAGCTTCCACCGGCTGGAGTTGTGCAAAAGCTCCCATGACTTTTCTCACAGTCTGTTGTCCCGTCAGTTGTTTTTAAATGCATTTTAGTTTGGATTTTTGGTCAAGCATCTTGGCACTTATTTCTCACAAAGTAAAGTAAAATGTAGAAATATATGCAAAACTACAAAAATGTATTTCTGTTTTTGTCAAACTGCCACATTCTTTGTTTCATAAACTGTTACTCAGATGATCTTTATTAAATTTGGGAAAGTTTACACTCCAGCAACATTACCCGGGTTAGTTTTCAAAACACACAGGTTTGTCCTTTTTCTACATTTTGTCTTGAAACGATGAATTTAAAAGTGAAAAACATGTTTGAAAATACAAATAACGCATAACTCTAACTTCTGTCTTGCTTGTTCAAGTGTGTAAGTCAAGCGGCCAAACTGTGTTTTCAACCAACTAATGGAGCATGTGTTAGCTTAATTAGCTAGCCAGCTGCAGCTAATAAAATCTGTCAGTGACAGTGTTCAGTTCAGCTGGCAGATTCAAGGACTGCTAGCTATAAATGAGAGGCTGCTTTTGTAAACCTCTGTCTCAAATTAAGGACTCAGTAACTTAGTAACTTAAGTGTGACTTAGCTTAGATTTACCACCGTTATCATTTATACTGTGTCATGCAAGAAGACAGAAAGCTTGGCAGCTGTAGCAGCAGTGACAGTAAGGAGACCAGGGCTCAGCTAACAGTCAATCATTTCAGTGTAAAGGAGGCAAGCAGCCAATGGTGAATCAGTTTCTTTACTTAAGCTGTTTGTTGAGTAATTAAGTAATTTAGATTCAAATCCAGATGTCTGATAACGGTGTTGTGGTGGCCTTGGGTCTCCAGAGTGAAGCTGTCTCACTTCATTTTCTTGATAAAGCGTCAGCGTCTCAGTTCACCAGTTCGCAAAACGTCAGTGTCGTGCCAACTGGTTGATAAGCTATCAGTGAACTCACCTCATTGGTCGAGAGAACCGAGTCTTCATCCAGACTGAGAACAGCATCAGTGATGATGACGTCGTGGGGGAAAAAACGACTGCTCATCGTCTGTACAGGAAGGGACAGAAAGAGGAGACTGATATTATTGGCATTCATTTTTCAGTGCAATTAACCCACTAAATTTAGCATGAATCACATTTTGATGGCAGTGGTGATGGCCATTCCTCAGAGTCAGAGCCATTTCAGGAGAAATGTTAACAAATCTTGTTTGTCTTAAGGAATTATGTTTACTTCAATAAGCATTTTAAGGTTACAGAGTTGGCGCAGAGGTATGAAAAAATCGTGGTAAAATAAACAGCCAATGAGAAAATGTGTTTGTTTACTCCCTGCTGTGTGTCCATCAATCAACGAGCTGACTTAATAGGTTTTGTGTGAGTCTTTACCAATTCACTGCCTCACTGAAAATGTAGCAGACCTTGATCCATTAGCCTAAAGAGGGCTGCTGATGATATTGACTTGTGATTAAAGTGTGAATTATTTAACTTTTTGTGTAGAAAAGGAAAAAAAAAAGATCTTAGCTGTGTGGAAACAAAGTTGAACTGAGGTTTTTAAAAAAAACAAAAAAAACAAACAAAAAAAATCCCTGAAAACATACAAACAGGGCCAAAGCTGAAACAAAGGAAATAAGATATAGTCACATTATGCATTCTCAACAGACAAGCATGAGTTTTGTTGTGATCTCTTGCTGGTTTTGGTGAATTTGAACTTCAGACTTCACCTTTCTCCGACTTTGACCACGTGCTCAGTCGGGCATAAAAACACTGCTGCACGGTTTGGAAATGAAAAATGTATTTTTCTACAATGCTTTATCACAGTAATGCAGTTTACAGTTTACAAACTGCAGTTTGTAGACTTTTACCAGCATCAGAAACGTGACATCACCTCATTTTTCGGGGCTGAAAGTGGGCAGTGTAGTTGCACAGATGGGTAGTGTGAAATTGCTGTCTCTATAATCAAATAAGGAGTAGCTGTTATTTCTGTTGTATCCAGTAGAGGAGCAACCGTACAGGTCAAACCTTGCTTGACTTGGCTACAATAATGTTGCGGGTTTTACTGTAGGTTTTATGGCCCATTGAGTTTTATAAAGTGTCACCAGGCTAATGTCATGTGATTAAAATAGAACTGACATTGCAAAAGTAAAACAGATGTAGAAAGGATGTAAAAAGGTGATTAAACATTAAACACAAACATGATCTTTCAAGGTCAGTTTCCAAGTATTTCTTGGTTGAACCTGGAAGGTCAGCTAACTAACCACGCAATCTTCAGTGCAGCAGAAGAACCTCAGGTTCACATTACCTAAGCTCAGATCTTGACACCTTCACTGGGCTTCATTTGAGTGTTGTTTTGCTTCACCTGTACATACTTGTACAGGTAAAATCCCCACCTGTTAACTAAACTTATCGCAGTCATATATTTTCTCTCTCTCAGTTTCGGTCAACTACTCCGTCAAAGATTTCATGTAATATCTGAAGTAATGTAAATGAAGCCCCATGTTGACTGCTGTCACAGCAGTGACATTTAATTTGGATGCACTGTGTGAAAAAAAGTAGATTGAATTCACACCCCCAGGGGTAATATTAAGAGGCTTATTTTCCGAAGTAACACCACAAATATCTGCAAGGTTAATGTCTGATTCCATCTCAGCTTAATGAGCCAATGGATACTGAGTGCAAAATTCATCAAGAAATTAAGCGTAACATCAAAACGAATGTGAACGCAAATCCCCTGAATTCCTCCCATCGTTTGAGAGTGGCACATTAAAACTGCCTTATATCACTGCTTAAAGTGAGAACTCTTGGCAGAAAATGTATTTTCTTCGGATGGATGCCCCATAATCAGCAGGATGGTAATTACTTCAGTCAGGACGGTGTTCATAATAGTGTAACACTTTCTCAGCTTTCTTTTGAAAACCACCATCACAATGTAATTGGCTGTAGTAAATTAGCCTCATGCCTGATAATCAACTGCATTCATCTTGGACTAATGGTCTGAATGTAATAAATTTATAATATCAAAGATTTGCATGAGTGAGAAGAAACATATGCATAATCACATTCTTGATGCACATATACATTTTGTGATGGGCAAATCTTGCAGGCTCTTGACTAGACTTCACAAAATCTCAAGCATCCTCTAGGTTACCAGTCACTGACCTTGTCAGAAATTGATTTCAATGGGCCCCTTTTTGTTTGCCTCTACTTGCTGTCAGAGTCTCTCTCATTGTGTTACTTTCTTCTTTCATTCTAATTTGAACAAATCTGTGCACATTTCATCAGTATGTTGGTTTGTTAAAATATTCAACCAATCACTGTTCATTACGTAACTGATAAATATTGCATTGTTGGTCTGTAGTAAGCTTCAACCTCGGATTAAACCTAATGTGACTTGGTCCAGATCTTTAGTTGAACTTGACAATTCATTCTTGGTGTTGGGAACTGGAGCTGACAAAACAATCTTAACTCAGGGTCCACTTACTCCCTTGTTTCAGAGCTTTCAACTCTATCTTACAATTTTCATCAGCTGATTGAGTTTGTTTTGTCAGCTCCTGTTTCCAAGGACAAGAATTATCTGTCGAACTCAACTTTTAAGTCAAGACCGATGAGAAGTCCGAGGAGTTTTCAGAATCATGGGATGATTTCCAACACAAATGAGCAAACTCGTCTGCTGATGAGGAATGGTTGAGAGCTCCAGAACAAGCGAGTAAGTGGTGCTTGAGTTGAGATTGTTTTGTTAAAAGCTCCTCTGTACATTTTTGTGTTACTTTGTCTTACATAATGGACCAAAATCTTTCTCTAGCCTCTTTCTTGTAATGGATATTTTTAGCCATGTTAGCGGCGTGGCTCTTTGGATGACAATGTCAGTCACCCTGTCGGTCCAGCTCTTTGGTCCAGACCTGTGACTGTATATAAACATGAACGACACGCCTCCACTTCCTCCCACTGTAGAAAAAAGAAGCCATAATATCCCAGATACAGACGCTGCCATCTTGTGCAGGTGACGTCATTTGGAGCCAGAGGCTGCACAGTAGTGATCGGCCAGTGGAGCCGCAGTACCGAGATCATGCCCATACACCTTCCCAACCCAACCGCCAATCATGATGGCACACTCCTGAATTATAGCATCAAATAGCCGATTAAAACCGAACTTATCAGAAAGATCACCACTTCACCATACAATCATGGTAACAATTACCTAAAATGACATATATCATCTTCTGGGGAGCTGTCATGTCGTCCATCATTATATACAGTCATTGGTCCAGACCAATTTAACTATGGTGTCCAGAGGATAAATTCTAATAACTGGTAATCTCATCACTTTTCCTTCTTGTACCACCAGCAGACCAAAGTTTTCACTTTGGATTAGCGCAAAATTTGGTACAGATATTCATGGTTCCCAGATGATGTATCCTAATATATTTAGTGATCATCTGACTTTTCCACTAGTGCTACCGTGAGGCTGACAGTCGTGAAATCTCTCAACAACAACTGGATGGATATCCTTGAACTGTGATGTAGACATTCATTAGCATCAGCTCAGAGCAATGCTGTGCCTAAATACAGCCTCACAGAGCTGTGATCTTGCCTGTAGACTCTTGTTTATTATGACTTGTCAAGATTGATTCACGTCACATCCATTTTGAAATTAAAACTATCCATCCAGGCAATATTTTTTCCCCTGGTTTTGATAGAATAATGATGCCCCATGATGGATTAAATGCTGTGTCAGATGCTTTTGCACTTATAAAAATATATATTTGGCTTGAAAATGATCAAACTGAAAGGTACTTAATACAGACTTAAAATATCGCCCTTTGGCACTTTCAGTTCAGTATGTGTCAGTATTGGCACTGGCCTTGAAATCCTCATATTGGCTTAACCCAACAGTATGTCTGTCTCTACCTGTCTGTCATTGAACCCCCAACCTTACCCCCCCCCCCCCCCCCCCCCCCCTCTGGCTGGTTTCAATACTTTTCTGCCTCTGGACAGAGATTAGATCCCACTGAGATCTGTGGCAGTTCAATGGTCTGAACCTTATCTTTGTCACTCTCCTTCCACCCATTTACTCTCTTTATATTTGCTATGACTCCTGCTACTTCAAGGGGGGATATCTGGTCTGTCTTTGTGTCACAGATATACCTAGCTGTTTCTAAATTACACTCAAAGGTCAAAGATCACACGGCTATCTGCAACACCAGCATAAATTATGGGCAGCCCCTCTGTCTCTTGATGAACATTTCACTTGTCATTATTGGTGTGAGAAATGATACACTGACACTTGAAAAATGCTCTTCACTTTTTTCAGTCTTTATATGTCAGAGCAGTTCTTCATTCCCAGTTTTCTGATGTATGCTTTACAACAGTTATCTAGATATAAATAAGTAATAAGTCTTACATATACTTCCAGACACAGCTATATCTAAGAAGTGTTACTGTATTATCACGATTAACTTTGAACCAGCATTGTTGCCCTGAAATAAATTGAATATATTGTCTAGTTTCTTGGGCAAAATGCGATGTGCTGTGTGTTAGAGCTGGCATGGATTACAATTAAAGCTGCACACTAATTTTTAGTTTAACAATTAATTAAATTAGTCATTTGTAGGTATGAACCAACAGGAAATTAAAGATATAAAATAGTAGATATAAAAATGTACAAAATAAAGCAGATCTTTACTAAATAGTTCATTTTTATTATATAGGATTATCTTTATAATTATATGAAACAGGTCTGCATGACCAAAAATAATTAATACAAATTTTTCCATTGACTGGATGAAGACTAAAACAGTCTTCCCAGTCTGTTAAAAATTAAATAATAAACCAAAGGATATTTCGAGGACAGTTCTGCTGTGAGTCAGCTGCCCTGACCTCCTGATCAATCAGGTTTCAACATTAGGTCCTACTTGACCTTTGAACCCTTCACTTTTATGCCTCTTTGGTATAATATAAATGCATAGTTAAAGAGTCAGGATCAATGTTGAAGATTAACTTATCAATATATAATTTAGGGTGAGGGGGCAAGACACACAATATTGAAAGGTAATTGATGAAGCTGAGGTATAGTGAACATAGTAGTGGGGAGTCCGTGGATCAGTCCTTTGATAATATTGATGTGTGAGTCATAAATGCTTAGCAAGCAGGACTCTCCCTACAGCAGGAGGAACCTGATTCAACTGATCAAAAGGTCAGTCACACTTTGTGAATTGTTAAAAGTTAAAACTCTTTAAGATCCTATTTGTAATATTTTTGAAGATTTATCACTCGTTTTGAGTGCACAGATTGGAATGTCCTGTTATGACAGGAAACTGATAAAAGCAAGGACACTGACCTTGATAGAATGGTTGAATGTACCACGGACACTGTAATACCAGCAAGAACTGTACACTGCTTTCCAAACAACAAACCCTGGATCACCAGTAACATCAAGACCCTCCTCAACCAGCAAAAAGGAAAAGGAGGCCTTCAGGGATGGAGACAGGGAGAAGCTCAGGTGTGTACAACATGAGCTGAAGAGGAAATTAAAGCAGGCGAAGGAGGACTACAAAAAGCAAGTAGAGAGGAAGCTGCAGCACAACAACACCAGAGAGGTCTGGAAGGGGATAAGGACCATCACTGGCTATAAAGAGAAGAACAGTCAGGCAACATCAGGTGATGTGGACAAGGCCAATGAGTCCAACCTGTTCTACAACAGGTGTGACACAGCCTCACCTGTTCTCTCTCCCACTGCTTCAGCTGCAGCTTCTCCTACAGCATCTCCTCCACAACCTGACACTGCAGCTGCAACTCCCTCCACACTGGGGTCAAGTCTCCTGTCCTTTACAGCAGAGGAGGTGAGGGCGGAGCTCAAGAGGCTACGTCATGGAGAGGCAACAGGCCCGGATGGTGTGTGTCCAAGGCTGTTGAAGGACGGTGCAGCCCAGCTGGCTGCGCCTGTCCAGAGGATCTTTAACTGAAGCCTAAAAACAGGGAGGGTCCCGGTCCTGTGGAAAACATCCTGTCTTGTTCCGGCCCCTAAAGTAGGACGACCAGCTGAGATAAATGACTACAGACCGGTGGCCCTCACATCACACATCATGAAGACCCTGGAGCGGCTGCTTCTCCACCTTCTGGGGCCACAGGTTGAACATGCACTAGACCCCCTACAGTTCGCCTACAAAGAACATATTGGAGTGGATGATGCCGTCCTTTACATGCTCCACCGGCCCATTCTTACTTGGATGAGCCAAGTGGTTACATGAGGATTATGTTCTTTGATTTCTCAAGTGCATTTAACACCATCCAACCCCCCATTCTTAAAGACAAGCTAGAAGGGATGGGGGTGGATCCCTGCTTCATGTCCTGGATTGTGGATTACCTGACAAGACGACCACAGTACGTCAGGCTGGGTAAGTCAGTGGTGGCCAGTGTACTTTTTCATGCTGCAGTCTGCTGGGGCAGCAGCATATCAGACACGAACACAAGGTCTGACTGGTCAAAAAGGCTGGGTCTGGCTTGGCAGGAGTCTGGACTCACTCAGGACTGTTGTGGAAAGACGCATGCAATGTAAGATTGAAGCCATATTGGACAATACCAACCGTCCTCTCCACAACATTCTGGCTGGACAGAGCAGCAGCTACAGGTGCAGCAAACGTCTCATCTCACTGCACTGCAGAACAGAGAGGTTCAGGAGATCCTTTGTTCCCACTGCCATCAGGCTAAACAACACCTCAGCCACAGGAAGTGGACTAATCTAATTATAATTGTTTATTTATTATTAACTGTTATTATTATTATCAACAATGAGCTAATAGACACATGAATTTCCCCCAGGCGATAAATAAAGTATCTATCTATCTATGTTAAAATTATGGTAAGATAAAGCACCTCTGACACAAGCTTTGAACAGCCAATGTTTAAGTTTTCCTGACAAGTAACACGGGTTGGGGTTCAATATCATTTCAATGAACCTGAATCCAGTATCTGAATCCTTTCAAATCCTTTTCAAGTGTCATTAACTTTCAATTTCATATATTTAATTTTTAACTAAAGTTGTAAATACCTACAACTCAAAGATAAACTTAAATCTGAGATCATCTGCTGCTTGTTTTAGTGGCATTCACTAAATTATTCAGCATCAACATTAATTAAGATTAATTAAGAGCGTAATTCTTTTTCAACACCTGTAGCTCCAAACTGAAAATGAAATGGAGCAGCAGAAGACATGAAATATTTATTGCTGATTGTTCTCACACATGCTGAATTTTACTCCTCCCCCTTTTCTCACAAATGAGCTGATCCAAATAATGGAGGAGCGAACTGAGGACCATGAGGTTGATTATTTCAAAATGTTGATTGGATCTGCATAGAAAGCTGAACTGAGACCCTCCTGTGTCTCTCATGCTGCGATCAGCTGATCGTTTCTCTTATCTTTTTTTTGATACAAGGAAACACATGCAACTGAGTTCTCGTTTCAGTATGAGGATTTGTGGGGTATTAATAAAATACAATAAAGAGTAGATACAATATTTTATGAAAAGGTTATTTTTTAGAGTAGTACAGAGGTTGAGGTTGAGGAAAGTGAGGGAGTAAAAGCTTGCTGTGGAGTGTCTCCACTCAGCATTACAGAGTAGATGCACTCATAACCAACTGCAAATTACTGCTCTAGCGAGGCAAATGACAGAGTTTCTGTGTGTGTGTGTGTGTGTGTGTGTTTCTTTTGTTATTACAGTAGCGACAAACACAGCGAGCGATTGGAAGGAAATACACTTAAGAGCATCTGTCTGGGCTGCACGACAATATACCACATGACTAATTATATGACCATGGGCGCCGCTGGGTACTGACACGCACCAGACACACACATACACACATGCATATTACCTCTGAGATGTGGATTATTGTCACCAATGGAAACATTGTTCTTGTATTTCAAGGGGGAAACATTTACATGAAAACAAACAGAAGCAATTAGACCACAAAGGATCGTGGTTAGACAGAGAGAGACGAAAGATAGAGAGGTTGCCAGTGAGCGAGTAAGTGATCAAGTGTACTTTTAGGATGAAGCTGTATCGTTTAAATTGGTGTAAAAATGAGTCAAATTACATGAGACAACCCCCCCCCTTTATGAAATATCACCCAAAAGTGTGGGTTCGTATGTGCGCCTGGGAAGACAGAATATTACTCTTTAACACTACAAATCAGAACAATCCCAGCAAAGTCACACTCGTAGCTTGACTCTTAATAACAAACAATAAAAAATTCACGTCGCTTCAATCTCACCATCAAGAGTCTATCTGAACTGGAACCAGCACTGCATTGCTATTTAATTAACACAGGAAGGGACATTATCCAAAACACTGTCCAACACTTCTTTATCATCCACTCCCTTCTCTGCTCCAGCAGATTTGTCTCTCTATAGCAGTTACCACAGACAGGCTAGTTTGCTTTGATAACCTGTGTTTTTACCTAACTTACTGTGATAATAGCTATGATACAGATGTCTCTGAGTTGGTAGCAGTTCCACCAAAGACACATTTCTCCCATAAACTTCTCACATAGTTTGATTTACATGCACAGACCGCATACAGGACAGCACACCTACCTGGAACTCTCAAACAACAGGTAAGTCTGTTTTTTCACATAGAACCAGGCTGGATTAAAGTTGTTTTGTTTTCAAAATTTAACATCATTGTTCTTTCTCCATATATTAGAAGCTCAGGTGTTTTCACAACTTTTAACCTGTGTTTTTACTTAACGTACTGTGATAATAGCTGTGATACTGTGTGTGCTTTCACAGTTAATAAACAAAAATCTCCTGACTATCATAGTAGAAAAAACCTGGAGACAATAAAAAAGTATTTAAATCAAACTGTAAAACTTTTATTAGCTAATGCCAACAGGCATTTAAAGTTAAACTGCGGCAGCGAGTCTCTCCAAAGTCCACAGGGCCTGTCTGACTCTGGTACATTATTGACTCTGGTTTGGTAACATATAAAAGCAGAGTATAGGTCACTGCAACGTATGCTTTTCCTTTCATATATGTACCGAACTTGCAAAATGATTTGTTCGTTCACAACTAATTTATTCAAGTTAATACAGTCCTGAGCTACATGTACTTGAGTATTGCAAATCTCTGCTCCAATCTGCACTCCACCACATTTTACAGAGAAATGTTTTACTTCTTAATAAAGGTAGTTTCAAACCTTTTCAAAAAAGCTGCTCTCTTGTGGCTCCTAGTCACTTTTCAGATGAGTTTGGATTGTTAACAGTTCCACCAGAGACACATTCCTTCTTACATAGTCAGACTTAAATGAGAACTGTTTGAAAACAATAAAAGAAACTCACATAAACTGGTTGAGACCCAAAGAGGTAACCCAGCGTGACGCATATTAAGGTGAGCTGTACTAATGAATGGATTGTGTTTGTGCCTGTAAAACAACACAGATCTGTTGAGAATCAAACAGTGAAGGCCCGTCTCACTGCTGATATTTTGACTTGTCATAGTCAGCAGATGGTTGCACACCCCCCCCCCAAAAAATGAAATAATGCAGGGTAGACGATAGATGTGCTAGTATGTGACACTGAAAAAGTGACAGCAAAAAAAAAAAAAAAAAAAAAAAAGAGTTTGACACTGAAAAAATGGGTGTTATTTTTCAGTGGAACCTTTTTCAGTGTCGATATTTATTTCAGTGCAAATACAAGTTTTTCCAGTACAACTGTTTCAATGCCAGTGTTTCCTTTTTCAGCTCGGGATTTTATTTTCAAAATTTAACGTCACCGTTCTACCTCCATATTTTAGAAGCTCTGGCCTCCCACACAGGTGTTTTCACATGTTTGAAATGATTTTACCTCTGCTCAGGCTGAGGCACACAGTCGGGTAGATCTGAGTCTAACACACACCCACGCACACACACACACCTGATGAGGGTTAAATCAGCCAAAATAATTGAAAACACCTGTCAAGGTAATCAGGGCCTTTAGAATACACCAACTATGGCTTTTAAAAAGTCAGTAGTTTGCAGCAGATACAACTGATTCTGAAATATGTAGCGTGAGTTTTTAAGCTAAAAGAAAAAAACCTCATAATTGTTTGAATCTCAAAATATTTTATTAGTTTAACTAATATCCTAACCTTGTGGGAGGAATTTTGGTTCAAATTATTCACTATCATTATGTTAGCAAAGGGTTAGCAATGTGATTCATGACAGGCTTCCAAAAACCGGAATCAAGATACTTGCGAGCAGACAACAGTGCCACCTGTGTAGAATTGTCTGGAGCAAACGCACAAGAATGCAAAGCAAATAAGAGCCTTAAAGTTTCATTGACACTTAGAAAAGTTAAACCTGATGCATTTCAGTCTTGATGAGTTCACTCTTGTTTTTCTTTGGGTTATGATATAATTACAACTTACGCAGCTCAGAACATCTGGCATTCTCAGGGTTATTTGCTTGATTTGCTGAATCATTTATCATGAAGTGAAGCTCTGAACGGTGCAGAGTTGCTCCCTCAGCCTAACTGCACATTACAGGAACATTTTAGCTTGAGATGAGCCAGTTGCTCTGGGGGACGTTGAGGTTTTACGATTTAAGATTTTCAGATTTCTCCTAAGGTTAACTTGTGACTACTGTCTGGGTGCTGTCACACTCTTTTTCTACATGGCTGAGAGACAATCTTGGACAACGACTTCAGTGCAGATACATCTCGTTGCCATGTGCAACGTATCTGTACCAGATCAGCTTTTCTTACTATTTTTGATTGTAGTTTATAAGATTTATCATCAAGCATAAAAGCATATAAATAACCAATAATACACACAATTTACTGTATATACATTATGTTCCAGGGGTAACTGAACTATACTGGAGTCTTTTCCTTGTCTTGTTGAAAATAGTTCAAGGTTTTCACTTGATTTTAAAATGTTTTTTTCCTGGGAATGTATCACTCTTTACCCAGTCTTCTTGGATGTTTGATTTTAAAAACAGAACCTCAGATAATTCATCATCAAATTATCTTTCTTATATTTTCTCATTTTATATTTATTCTTTTTAATTTTAAGATTATATGGATAGTTTTTATCTTAATAAACTCACTGTCTTTCAGGTAGAAAAAACAGAAACGAAATGTCAGTCATAATAATATAATCATATGATCCTTTTCAGCATATCCTCTTCCTAGCATTATGTCTGAGTGGGTATATCAGACATAATGAATTGACCTCTCAGACATAATACCATCGTCATGGAGCTAATCTGATGTTATGTTGGGATGGAGGTTTGATTAAGCCGTTGGCTGAACTGTCTGCATAGTTTGTATTTACGGATTTTGTACTGTGCTCGCAGTACAGCTGAGCGGCCATTTTAGCATGAAATATAACAGGAAAAAAAAAACAGTGCAGCTGAAAAGTGGAAGCACATTTTGGCCAGAAGTTCCAGCAAATAACCAGAATGTCAATTCCTAGTATTTAATCTTAGTGCTAGATGACAACACCCACCTTTCTCTTGAAGGATCTACATGTTACACTTTTCTGTCTTCATCTAAGCATCTCTCTAAACATCTTTTGCATGTTTCCACATACTATATGGGATCCTTGCTTCCTTGTGTATTCTAGAAAACAGCTAGAAGCCATTTTAATTTCAGACACAGAACTATTGCCAAAGTACCTTTGAGCAAGGCTTTATTATGAAGGGGAGATAAATGCCTTCACTAATAAGCAACAAAGTATCTTTTAATACACAAGGGATACAAACAGCCAGCAGCTATTACCTTGGCCTGTCCTTCAACGACAGTGAGAGGCACACTGGTGGAGGGCCACTTGTTCCTCGGAGGTAAAGGCTTGTCGCAGTTCCATAAAACCACAATCTGTGTGGGAGAAGCACAGGAAGTCAGCAAATATTATACAAGTATCCATACTGATATATAAAAGTTTCTGCAGCAGTTTCTGAAACACCTGATATCTCCGACAGAATATAAACACACTGTTGACTCTGTCTCTGGATGCGTTTTTCATCTCTAAGAAGCACATTCAGGCCAGCCGGGGTTGTGTGTGAACAGCTGAGTGATGCATCTGTCAGTTCAGTTCAATTCATATATTTCATTCATAAAGTATTTATAGGAAGTCTTCATTGTACTAATTTCATAATGAAGCTCTATGCTGTATGAGGAACAAGGAGTTATGTTTTCACCCGTTTCTGTTTATTTGTCAGCAAAAGGGACTGAACTGATTCACAGTGAACTTGGTGGATGGATGGAACATGGGCCTGGGAAGAACCCATTATATTGATTCATTTACTATGTATATTTTCCCCTGAAATCTGGTGTATGTACAGAATTATTAGGGCTCCATAATTAGTATTGTAGATAATGGCCATTTCCATATATTGCAGAGTATAGGGGCCACCCACTGTTACAAGATTAAAAAAAATCACTTTTCTTTTCTAACATTATTTGTTGTGTGAGAAAAATGGCTGTACCCTCATCCTCAAATTTCATTACCTGAAGGTTCAAATTGTTTCATTATGATGGAAAAAAAAGAAAAGAAAAAGGACGAAGAAGAAGGAAAAATTAGGAAGCGGATGAACGGGAGAATGAGAAGCATAAAAAGGAGGAGAAGAAGAAGAAATCGTTTATACTTTGCTTTGTGTTTAACTGGTAATATTTGTCATACTGTTTTTCATGATTTTTCTTTGTTCACAGTAAAAGTCTGAACACACTTCCCACCTGTGCACAGAACTTGGACTTGGCTACAGCGATGATGAGCTTCACCACAGGGGAGATCTGGGACTGCAGAGGAGTTACCGTATGGATCACAGCTGTGAACTGCTGCGACGGGCTCTTACCTGAACAGACACACACACACACACACACACACACACACACACAAACACACATGCACGCACACATTACAGAAACAGTTGTCATGGGTAAAGTGTATTTAGGTTCCTTAACACAGATTTGTGCAGATGTAGCTCTCCATAAAGCTCCATCACGGTTAACTGGACACACAGTGCTCTGTGTGGTACCCATCATCCATCTCTCTGACAGCACATATACCCCCTGTCCACATGACTGAACATGAGTAAACATGCCTAATCCAAGAGTGAACGGTTTCCTTTGAGTGTCTCTTTTAGTGAATGGTGCTGATTTATTCCTGTAATGAGTAATTCTATTTTCTACAACCTCACACATAAACCAGCTCTTGTTAGTTACTTCATTGCATTTTATCGAGGAAAACAAAA
Organism: Seriola aureovittata; assembly: GCF_021018895.1. Taxonomy (NCBI): domain Eukaryota; kingdom Metazoa; phylum Chordata; class Actinopteri; order Carangiformes; family Carangidae; genus Seriola; species Seriola aureovittata. The sequence continues at coordinate 4,069,395 of NC_079382.1, forward strand.
CAGGGCAAAAAGAGAAGTCAAGAAGCAGAACCGAACTTTAAATTACTATCTTCGATAGATGATCCCCAGCATACAGTGCAGCGGATAAATAGAGCTGAGTAAGTGCTTCCCCCTGAGGCACTATATGCCAAACAAATGTATCAATATTATGGAGCATTGGCTTCTACAACTGGATTTTATAAATACATTTTCTATTCAATAATAAATGAATCTATTCACATTGTAACTTTGGATGTAAAGAGCTGATATGAATAGCACACAATGCGAATGTTACATGGCATATTCAGCACCATTCAGTGTGTTTACAAGCACGCTGATAGTATGATTACCATCAGATTAAAGTGATGCTCTGACTGTGGAAAATGGGACGTAAATTCCTTGTTTTGATACTGTAAATATCATTTTGTTCATGATCAGTATGGGAATAATGTGATTAGCGCACAATCGTTGCATTTAGATGAAAGAAAAGATCCAAAAAGATCAGACAAAAACAAAAGCGATTATTAATCTGATTATCAAACAAACCATGTAAACTGAGGATACTGGGCGATATCTGGTAACTGTGAACTGTGTAAACACTCTAATTAGACTATTAATCTGTTTTCTCACAATAATCAGGTTGCAGGGTGCATGTTAATGGTGAGATAACATGCCTGAAGGCTCCATCATAGATGGAGTGGGAAGAACCTCTTCTCTCTAACAGTAACCAATGAGAGTCAATGAAATGAAAACTACGGTAGTGCCAACTACTGTGTACACCTGGTGGAGAGAGGCTCTAAGTCACCTGACCCTAGGCGCCTGTAATCACCCCAAAATATCTGAAATCAATTTATGTTAATGTAATGTAACATTTTTAAAAACCATGAGATCTAATAAATTATCTGTGCTTTCAACATTATATACTTGAGCTCCTTAGAAGCCTTTAGACTACTCTACTCTAACAGCCTGTCCTGGACTCAAACCACCATAGCAGCAATCAATCTCTAACAACACAAAGCTTACACAGCAACAGAACAAATAGACATCAAGAAAAGCAACAACAACTCAATGATATGTCTACACGGTATGAAAGCGTGGATGACAGCACCTGGTCTCAGAATCACTAGCATTTATAGACTTCATCATCAATGACAGCGGCCACATGTTATCACACACACAGATCACAGTAGCTGCGCATTTTCTAACAGGTAACAATTACGTTGCTGCGGATTTAAATCCCTGATCCCGCTCCACAAACAGAGAAACCTGTACTCACACATTAGAAGTTCACTCGCCAGGCCTGGCATTCAGCAAAGTCATTCACAACAATGCTCAAGTCCAAACTCCTGGCTTTGCTGGTCTTTATTGAGAGTGTAGCCTATCAAGCTAACGTTAGCTTCCGGCTGCACGTAAACATTGCTAGCATTCAATGAACTCGAAGCACAGTGAGTAAAAAGTTATCTAATGTCTTCAGCTCGGCAGGAAACTCATCATGTTCTCTCCTGTCTTTCCTCTTCCGACGGCTGTTTTTTTTTTTTTTTTGTTCAACATTATGCTGCTAACTGAATCGTCCATTAACTGAAGAAATCTCGCTTCTTGCTAAAAGCTTTAGAAGGAAACTGACGTAACAAATGGCAGGGAGCAAGCTCATTGGTCAGATTAGGATTTCCCAGTAGAATTTCGGAATTTTGGGGAAGAAAGTAACCAAATGAATTGGTGGTGGGTAGTAATAATATTTATTTTTAATAAAACATTTAATTACCACAATTTCAATAAGGGTAATAAAAATATAATAGACTATGACTCAAAACCGTGTGAAGGGCTCTGACAGCTACTGGGCGCGGTGCCGAACACTGCCCACGCCATGAAGTAACGCCATTGATTTAGGAAGCATATCCCAAATCCAGCTTTAGTCAGTCCATATGTTCCTAATAAGCAAAAATCCAACTGAAAATCTAACTAAAAACAATTAAATGCTCCGTTTGAGCAGCAAAGTACAACGGGTTCAGAAACATAGGGGGCAATTGTGGCAACACACATAACATCCAGTACAACTGAAGAAGGCCAGGGTTGCAGGCACATGGCATGCCAAGTGTTGGGTGGGTATGGGAATAGGGGAATAAGCATCCTCATGGATAAGTGGAGCCAGAGTGCTCTTTAGTGTTGCTCTATCCATCTCTCTGACACTGGGCCCCCTGACCAGCCATCTCAGGTGGGTTTAGCGTATTTATGGAAGCACAAGGTCTGCCCTTGTGGGGGGGTCACAGAAACGGGCTCAGTTCTTCTGTTTCCACGGTGCTTTCCTTGAAAGAGCATTACCACTTTAAATTTTATTAAATTACACAGGCTTCTTTTATTAGTGGAATTCCTGCAGGCATTGTTGTACCAATTAGAACAAGTGTAGGTGTTAGTACTTCACTCTAATGAGGATCGAACAGGGTCCTACACTTCCCACAATGCAACTGTGACGGTGCTAAGTGAAAAGCAAATGGACCTGCTTTAGATTCTTAAAGATACTTTGCCTGTGGGGTCCTTAACCTCATGTTGACTGTGGGGAATTTAATCTGCATTTAATCTCATTGGCGCTGTTCCCACCTTGGGAGTAGTCTAAGGTCACATGTGGATCATCAGTCCACCTGGCTGTCATGCTTGAGCTGTTAAAGTCACATGAATCAAGGTGTGAATGGGTCTTAAACTGCCTGGGAGGGAATGCCAGGATGGCATTGTACTATAAGTGGCTGTTAAGTGGTGTTTTTTCTTTTTTTTTTAAAGTTTTGTCAGTAAAAGCTTCAGCACAGTGAGTGGACAGTTTCCTGTTATTCCTGCTGATTCCTAATTCAAGTAGTAGACACACAGTGGATCAGTAAAGAAGAGACATTATTCTGTCAGAACAAGAGCAAAGAATCTACTGTTCTAAAGCAAATTAGTGGAAATGCATGAAACATAAAGCTTTCCTCCCGATCCTTCACTATCATTTTCTCTGGGAAAAGGATTTTCTTTGTGAATTTCACAAAAATTACACATGAAAACGATGCCAAATGTCACTTCACAGGTCAGTTCAGTATGTGTGTGACGCATACACACACACACACACACACACACACACACACATCAGGAGCAAATTGCAGTTCAGTGTTTCGCACTTCTATAAGGGTCAGAGCTGGGGATCGAACCTCCAACCCTACACCCCTTCTATTAACAATATAATAACAAGTATGTACGATATCAACAATGAGTGTGTAGCTTGCAACAGACAACACACTAATTAAACACAGGGGGTCATATAGTAGCTGGCATTGCTCAACAAGTGCAAACAATATTCAGGTTTGGCTTTGGCTATGTCATATACTTACAGTTGAAATTTTTTTTTAAATGGCTTACTGGATGTAAAATTATCAGTATGAAATGCATTGAATTATGTGTGTTTAGCTACATTTATATAAACACAAACGGAGAATTGCCTTAGAAAGCGTCTGATGTTTCAGCACCATGGAGAGAGACACTTGTATGGAACACCAGCACTATGGGGAGAGACACTAGATTGGAATGCTTCAGCACCATGGAGAGAGACACTTGTTTGGAACACCAGCACTATGGAGAGAGACACTAAATTAGAATGCTTCAGCACCATGGAGAGAGACACTGGTTTGGAACACCGCACCATAGATGTTGAGAGATAAACAAGCTGACTGTTTCAGCAACATGGAGAGGGACAGAGAGAGACAGACTACAGTTTTGTCTCAATTCAGGGCCCAGATTTTTTCAGAGGTTTTTCATCTGAGAGTCATGAAGTTTTAAGGCTGAGTTTGTACCTGCTCACCAAATGGTCTTACTTCACAGAGTCCTACACTAATGGTGCAGTTATCTGATCCTTTTAAAATACTTTAAACCAAAAGAAATACATTCTGAGTTTATCACCCAGAGTTAAAGTGATAAATAGCAGCAGTAAACTCTGGTAAGTTTTGTGACACATAAGTATACACTATCAGCTTGGATTTTTCACTTTAACACACAATGGACTAAGTCTATTCAAGTAAAAACAAAGGCATAAAACTTAAATTGTGATTAAAAAACTCATGTTTAAACCATTAAAGAAATTCAAAGTGTTGTGACATGTTTTCAGTTTGAATTCTGATCCTAGCTCAAAATATGACATGAAGTTTTTGGACTTTAAAAAGGGTTATGATTAAAATTAAGTCCTTCCTGCTTTCCATATTATTTTCTATGGAGCTAGAAATGAATCAAAACATAAAAAAAGTATTGCTACCAAAAGCAATAGCTTACTTGTTCTCAGTAAGATACACATTTTAATTTGTGCAGCACACAGTAGTGACATTGTGACTGCTGCTACAGACTTTGATGAAAATCAGATTTCAATGTTTCAACAGGAGACACATTTCAAAGACAGGTATAGTTAATCTCCACTAAATCATGTACAATCTAGATGCAAAATGTTTTGTTAATGTGTTTATAAAATGTAACTTTATCACTGGATTTTTGAGTATTATTACTCACCAGTAAGATTATTGTTGCCTTTGAGCAATGTTTGCATTTCAACTCAAATCTTTCCGCCAGACAATATCTAACAGGTAGCAACAAAGAATGTGTATACAATAATAATATATATTATTTTGAAAGAGAGAGAATTATTATATCTCATATGTTTACTGGTTTCTCCTCTTTTTAATCAGTGGATCCCCACCCTTCATACTCGCCTCTGTGCAGCCGTGTCCTGGACCTGTGCAGTTTTAAAGCCAGTGGAAATGAGGGTTGTTGGGCTGCTAGCGCGCAGGGGTTGCCAACATCTGTGTCTGTGTGCGCCAAACCAACTAGATGCTCAAAAAGAAATATGCTGGAAAGTGAACACAGACACAGATACAGTGGGATCCAAAAGTATGAGACCACTCTCCCATTCAAGGGATGTGGAACTTTTGGACCTCCTGAGGCTGACACACTATATCGCCAACAAGTGTCTATGTTTGTTTAGATCTCATTTTTAGTTTTAAAAATCTTTGTCAGTGGATCTTGGCTGAAAACACGCCTATTGTAAACTAAACTGATCCAGGTACAGACAACATTTTGCCTCCGGTCTGTTTGTTGTTTAACTCTGCAGTACAACTTTTTCACTAAACTAAAGTAAAACTGAAACTTGAGCCATCAAATCAGGATTTTCTTACAGCTTCTGAGGCCACTCCATCTGAGCAGTAAGTCAAACTTTTTCAAACTACCAGGCAGAAGTTGCAAATGCTTTGCCATCAAAAGTTATGGGAAGGTAGCAGAGTGAGACCGTCATACACACAGCACTGACAACAAGTTATTCCCCGAGAGCAGCATTGGAGGTGGCAGCAGCTAAAATAGTGATTTACTGCAGCGGCATAAACCAAACTGCTCAATCTTTCCTTCTATTCCTCAGTCACTCCCCTTCTCTCTTCCTTCTAACCCCTGTGTCCACAATCCCTCAGAGAAAGACAAACATTGATCTGAGTTACAGCCTCAATCTATTGAGAATCGCTCTTGTCTGTATGCATATCTACACACGCCAACGTATATATATACACACACAAACACACACCAGGCCACTTTCCCTTCACTCTCTGCCTGCAGTATTAAGTTTGCTCCTACAGCAGTCGTACACCGCATATATTTGTGTTTACATACATTACTGCACCTTTTTTTTAATACGGCCCTGTTCATAACCAGTGATGCAATCGAAATCGTCAGGTCAGCTTGCACACTTGGTGCTTTTATGTTTGCTCAGCACCAATCTTTGGTCTCTGACATGTTCTGAGAAAAATCCTGTTGAACGTAGAAAATGGTGCAGCTAATGTCCAGCGACAGCGTCCAGGTGAGCAGCTCGCGGCAGAAGGAAAAACTTCTTTTGAATAAATAGAACAAAAACTTGGATCTGTTAATTAAAATGAAGTGTCAACTGAAAATCTAAGGGCGTAGACCCCACAGCATATTGAGTTGGAATTTTTTGGATTGACACTTCAAAACATACACTCTTTCCTTTCCTTTTTTTCCCATGTGGTTGGGCTAAAGCAGGAGTTTTCAAAATCTCTGACAAAATCTATGGCCATCTATCATGATCTAAGTTTAGAATAAATTGTAGGCATTGCTGGATAATGTAGCCATGGAGTCGATTAATTAGCTGTGGGCTACATAACTCCATTTATTAAGCAAATAAGTGTTTATATTATGGTAAATTTTCACCATTTCGAGGTCGAGGCAGATGGCCGCCCACCCAGAGCCGGTTCTGCTCGAGGTTTCTGCCTCTTAAAAAAAAGTTTTTCCTTGCCACTGTCGCCTAGCGCTTGCTCTTGCTGGGAATTGTTGGGTCTCTGTAAATATCATTATAAAGAGAAGGTCTAGACCTGCTCTGTTTGGGAAAACTTTGAGATAACATATGTTGTGAATTAGCGCTATACGAAAAAAAATTGACCCGAACATTTTCATCCTCAGGAAAACTATAAAATGTGAATCTAACAATATGTGTAATAATATGTGTATCATGTCCCCAGTGTTCCCAGTGTTCAATTCCCACTGAGTTATCAGTCAGTGCAAATTTTGATGCTGGAAATCCAGTGCCAATGGTTTAAATACCATAACTGCCTCCATGAGCTGTGTGTCACCGCTACTTGTGCAGCTTCAACTGCTGACTGTGGTGGTAAATGAACCAAATCAGCAGGCTAACTACAATCATTTGAAAACCTCTGAGCTAAAACCTCTAGCTACACTGTGATTGAAGCAGTAGCCATCCACTGAAAATGTCTTTTTTTGGGGGGAGCAAAGGTGTATAGTTGAGTTTATTAATAAAATCAAACCTTTTTTTCATGTATATGTTTTATAAATGTTTCCTCAAGATTTTTGAAGGCATCATTTTTGGACTAAAGAAATTTCAAACAACTCTTCATTTGATGAGACCAGTACTTACCCAGTATGGCATAATAAAAAGGGAACTGGGCAGGGTCAGTTGAGTACTGGGGGAATGCATAGAGACCACCAGGCAGGGAATTCCACAACAACCGGTTTCTGGACACGTGGGAGTCCACACGGTCCTGGATGATCTGGACGAAAGGGAGAACACATGAAATGTTGGAGGTAAAAATAAATATAAAATAAAAAAGAACTTAAACAAAAAAAAACAAGTTGAGTTAAAAAAAAAAAAGAAAGTCAAAATACATGGGCCAAATGAGAAATGCAAGAAAACACAATGACAAAGATAACAGAGAACAGTCAGGAGACAAAAGGAGAGAAAACAGAATCAGGTGCGAGGGAGAATAAGAAGAGAGGAGTGGAGGAAAGGTGTGACAAGATGAAAAGAAAGATGAGGTGATTAGTTCAGTAATCTCCTTGTTTTTCATTATCAGCCGCTACTGTGGAGATGTTTTCACCTTACAAGTCTGTGTGTGTGTGTGTGTGTGTGTGTGTGTGTGTGACATCATGGCAAAATGTGGTCCTGGAGACACCTGCTGTAGCGGGAACTACCGCAGAGCTGGTATTGAGGCTGTGTCACAACTGTGCAAGATAAAGTCATGAAACTTTACAGGTGTGTAGTTGATGAAGGTTTGAATATGAGTGTGGTCCCACACGAGTGTTGAGTACTCCTGTAATAATGTAGTAATGACTACCGAGTACTCATGGGTCGCAACATTAGCATGTTGATGCTCGTCGTGTCTGGTGTGATCCAACATGGTCTCTAGTTTACAATACCATATAATATCATGTCTAAAGAAAACCATGTATCTCCAAATTAGGCAATTAGAATTTTTTTAACACAAGGATTACAATTGGCTTCATGGTTTTGGTAAATTCTCCTATTTTTTTATTTTTATTTTTTTTGGTTAAATAAACCATTTAAATGCACATTGGTTTAATTGATAATTTCATTGGAGATATGTGGTTTTCACTGGACAGTGATGACCATACACACAGATACTTAAAAACACTTTTTGAGGTTGAATTTCAAACCAATTTAGGAATAAAAAAAAAAAAGCTGGCTGACCAATTATTTCACTGTTATATTCATATCTGACTCAGAAACAATAAATTCACTGTATAAGCAGAAGGACACATCATGTAGCTTGTACAGGCTAACACTACCTTTCTCACAACAGCATCTTCACACTGTCGCCCGTTCCTCCAAACATGTAACATTTGGAAATAAAAATAGCCAGCTGTTTATCTGACAGCTGGAGCTTGGGGAACTGTCTCAGAGAGGAAATACTCCACGGAACAGACCCGAGACACTTGAACTCCTTCACTCGGGGCAGTGACGTGCTCCCGACATGAGCAGTCCATTAGTTATTTAGCTGAAATTATCCATCCGGCTTGTAACAAAAGGTCAAGTTAGTTGGTTGAGTGCTGTGAGTGTGAGCTAAGCCTTCTAGGAGCCCTCAAACCGCAACCTGCTCGTGGGAGTCTGAAAGCACAAATGTCTAAAGATTCTTTACTCGAGTAAAAGGATGATATGGACTTACGTAACTTCTTATGTAACATCACATAATAAATGTAATGACAACATTCCTGTTTGCTTGAAATGCTTAGTATCTTTTATTCTAATGTTTGTGGGGATGTGATAAATATAAAAGACTTCTGGAAGGAGGTTAATAATATAATTTCAAAAACCTTATTTGTAATTATTCCTAAAGAACCTAAGGTATTTTAAATTTCTATCTCACTTCTGCCCACCATTTCTTATTGTAAGAGTGAATACATTTACAGGTATGTGTACATTATAAATTCTGAACTGGAAAAAATATGATATAATATAAATATGATTGGAATAAAACAATAACATGCACTTTTAGAGGTGTTTATGAAGAAATTTGGAAATCATCCAATCATTATTTAAAATCTGGTTATGTTGGGAATATTCTCATGAATCATCTTTCATGAGTCATATTTGAATGTAAATGTATTATTGGTACAACTTATAAAATATAATTGAACATTGTAAGGGGTGAAATCTGAAATTGACAATTTTACTTAAAGGTCCCATATAGGCCCCGCCCACCCCGGACCCACAGTCCAGCCTCGCAGGATTCGCTTTCTCAAAGTATTGACCTGAAATCTGCTATATTTCGATTCAGTCACTCAGAAAACAGTCAGCCAATCAGAAGAGAGGCTCAGAGCCTCCTCTCTTAAGTAAAGTACTAAGTAAAGTAAAAGTACTTACTTAATAAGTATTATCAGTGAAATACGCATAAAGCACTGAGAGTACTCAGTGCAGAAAAATATCCCCTGTGAGTTTCATTCTATATTGTGTCACTGAATTATTATTAATCATGTTTACATATGTAATCTGTATTTTAATGTTGTAGTTGGTCACGATGGAGCTACTTTTAAATATTATAAATACTGCTTGATAGTGTCAGTTATAACAATACTTTATAAGATCATCATATTTTTTGTATGTATGTAAGTAAAACTAGTAACTATAGTTGCAAATAAATGTAGTTGAGTAAAAAGTACAATATTTCCATCTGAATGTCAAAGAGAAAAATACCTATCTAAAGTCCAAGTACCTAAATTTCGTATTTGTGCCCAGATTCCCTGTCGTGGCATGAATGGAGACTTACAGTGACACAAGTCAAAATTTAGAGTGACACAAATACACAAACTGCATTTCTAAAGGATGAAAGGAGGCGACTGACACTGTCTGTGGCAGGAGGATGAACTCGTCGGTTCCTGCCTCAGCTGATGCTGAATTAAAAGAAGCTTTTTTTTGGGATGAAGCAAAAAAGCTCACAACTGCTTCTTCTGCTTCCTTCTTTTATTCCTCTCTAATTTGATTCCTCTTCTTTCCACTTGTCGCCAATTCAAGCGATGACTTCAGGTCCCTGCGTGTCTAACCCCAGCAGACTTTCCAAAGGTGTGATGGCGTTATTTACTTGGTGCTAAAGAAGCCGTAAAAGAATGCTTTCTCGAGTTGGCGTATGCACGAGCGTGTGAATACTAGTGTGTTATACTTACAGCATATAAGATTGTCAAGCGTCATTTTCATTTTTGTTTTTATACTGGTGACAGCAGAAGGAACATTTCTGATATAATTTCGTAAGCATGACAGAGTGACATTGAAAATGGTGAAATACTCCACAGTGTTAAAATGAAGCACATAAACAAAAAAATCTATATTTCCAATCCTTAATTAAAAATGTATTCATGCAATTTAAATGTATTGATTTATTGAGATAACCACAAACTAGGGGATTTATTATGAAGGTATGAAGCATTTTAAAGCAACAAAATACCTATTATTTTTTATTTCTCTAATTTTTGATAAATAATTGATATTTACCAGAGGCAAAAGACTACATTACTTAAATACAATATGTTAATAACATTTTCAACTCTACTTTAACATTTATTTATATTCAAATAAACAGTGATACTGAAAACAAAGTATGGAAGAGGACATTCTTAGGCATTTTGTCTTTTGTTTTCAGTCCTGAGCTGTCCACAGATCTGTGGAGAATTGGCTTGGCACTTACACCCAGTTCTTAACACACACACACACACACACACACACACACACACACACACACACACACACACACACACACACACACACACACACACACACACACACACACACACACACACACACACACACACACACACACACACCTCCTGACACCAACTGTCAGGCTCGCAGTATGTGGGACACTACAGTTATCAACAACGCCTCATTTCACCCGTTTAGCCTGGTGGCGTGCTGGCTCTTGAGTTTTTAGCACATCTGGCCAGCAGTGTATGGCTGTCAGTGGGCCTCTGTCTAATTTCATACCCTGCTAGCACTGGGCATTTGGTGGAGTCACTCGGGTCATATTTGTGCTGTAATTTTAAAGGAGAAAAAAAAGTGCTGCAGTTTTGACAAATATAATTATATTATGTTATCAACTTGAACATGAAGGTGAACATAAATCATAACATCAAGAGTTTGGAAGTCAGTCTGTTAAGAGATGGGTTCATATTCATGCTAGCACTTCAGCGTACAGTGCTTTAGTTTGAATATGACACCTTCAGGCAAGAACATCAGGTCCTTATCTTCAGTTCATATGTCACACTTTCATTTTTATGTCTTCAAGCGAGGGGATGTACATTTGGAAATTAGAAACAGTACAGTAGGACTCACTCTGGGGTTTTGCTGTGTAATAGACTCACTGAGAGATTACTGAGCCAGTTTTCTGACTGCATTCATCGTAATCCTGCAATTCACGTCCGGAGTGGTTGGTCTTGATGACCTGCTTCGTCACGTTTACGGGTCTTACCTGTTAACGACTGCGGTCGTATAGTTTATTTCAGTTGTACTTGATAGTGAAATAGGTTCGTGCCAGGACGAGACGGCGATTGGTTGGGCAGTATTGACGCTTGCAGCCGACTGGCTCCTGTCAGACGTCCTCCAAATATGAGGAACAGAGACGGGCTGCGAGAGGAGAGAACTGCATCTACCTCTCCTCCCAGCAGGTCACACCATTGTTCGCCTCAGTTAAACTTTTGCCATCGGCTGCTGTTGCATTTGACCAACTTTTCTCCTTTGGTTTTGTTTATATTTGGGCATATTTTATGTTGGTGTTTGGTTTCCAGATAGATTTGTTTTGTTCGTTATTTTGGCCTCTGTCTACCCTGAAGGTGAAACTCACTCTCAGTTATTAAAAAGTACTTTGGAAATAAATACACTAGTTAATATCCACTAATAATTTGTCCCTGTGGCTACTTGGGACTTGAGGAAGATGGGGTATGTATGTTGTGTCTTGGCCAGCTCTAGACGGGATTTAACATACCTGTGTGTTGAACATTGTTGCCCTTTTTTTTTTGTTGCCGCTGCTCACTGGAGTTGTTTGCCTGGTTTTTGACTCTTGCTCGCCTCAGCACTCTGTAAAAGCCTTGTTCCTTTTTTTGTTTATAATAAATCATTGGACTGAATAAGCTCTGTCTGGGTGTTTACCCCCTGTGTTTTACTATCCTGTTTGCACCAGTTGTGACAAATGCGTTCTGTAAGAAAGATCACGGTGTTTGTACTGATGTTTTTGTGATGATGATGACGACGATGATGCTGCTGCTGATGGCGAGGGTGATAAAGAGGATTATTATCTTTGGTTTCTTTATACAGAGATGTTACAAAGAGCAAATTGTCCCTGAGGACTAAATCAAGGCTGTTAAGAACAACAACAGAGGAGAAAATAAGAGGAGGGAGGCTCTTTTACTAAAATGAGACAACTTCATCTTCTTCTCTTCAGCCAGCGAGGTCATTTAGCGAGGCCAACCTGTAGCTTTCTGGTCTTGAGAGCAGGCATAAACACCCACACACTCGTACCGCAGCCTCTCTAACCTGAGGGCTGCCAGACAGTACAGACCTGCTTCACACTTGGCAGTTCACACTGCCTCTCATGCACACATTGTGTGTAGATTTCCAGTGTATATGTTATACCAAAATCAAACTTACTTTTCTTTGTCAAAGGTGTCAGAGTGCTGTTTGCATCAGTTTCCTCCTTCTTAGTATTTTACCGAAGACGCTGGTTATATTTCATTATATATTCTTGAAAAAAGATCAAATAAATTTAGCACGTAAAGTGTTTTAATATTTAACTTTTCCTTATACTGCATGTCAATATGATTTCTTTCATGTTAAGTCTTGACCCAAAAACACTATATATAAGTTTTCAATCTCAATTTGTAACGTCTCTTTTTACCCTTCATATGTTCACGTAATTAACAATTTTTGTTATACTTCTTTAAATTCTCTTAACACTCTGATAGGAATGAATAAATTACATTCTCTGACTTCTCTGAAGAAAAATCCTCTCCAGCAGTGTGAATATGTGCGTTGTGGGGGAGTGGCTTTGGAGGGATGCCTGAGGGGAGGAGGTGGGAGTTTTTCAGTTGGATACTTTCAAAATTTAGCTAACTGATGCCAACATCTCCTGGATTACCTACCTATTTTAAGCAGTAAACAAAACAGTATAATTTAAAGCTGTACTAATTAATATTTTGTATTAACAATGAGTCAAATGGTGATATGTAATGTGTGAGAGTATTTCTGCATCTTTCAGCTCATTGTTTTGGTTTCACTGGCTGACAGATGTTCAGTGTTCACTGCTGTCATCAAACCCTCTTTGGAAACGCAGCATACAGATGTTTTCAGCTAAAACAACTCCTGATAAACTGACCACATGGCAGACAACCAATGCATTTAGCAGCTGGTGGTAATTGGTGGAGACCAAAGCAGAGGTAAAAGATGAGTTAATGTGGGACTACAAACAAATGAGAACGTTGCTCCGTGTCTGCTGGAAATGTATATGTGCAACAGTGTAGTGCTGAATTGGTAAAATCACTACAAAAGTTTAGCGGCTTAGCTATCCAGCTGTCACAGTGGCAAAACTGAAGTAGACGACTGCCCGTGGCGGGAAGGTGAAGTGGACTCGAAGCGCAGAGGATGTGATGACACTTTATGGATTCTTGTTATCTAGCAGTCGTCTTCACTATTGGAAAAAAAAACATTCAAACACACTAACTGAGTGCAAAAGGTGCATTATATGATGGCCACCACCTTAGCCATGCTGCTGCCCCCTACTAATAAATACCCAAATAACCTCACCCAAAATTAAAAGTTAGGTGTTGTTCCTGTTTTTACTCTTGTTTTTTGGGGGTGTTTAAGTGTGTGTAACGATTTCAGTAAAAGTAGTAAAATAAAATAAACTAAATAAATATGACCCAGTGCTTTTAAAAGAAGTCAAACATCTGAAGCTTGCACTAATCACACACACAGCAACCTCAGATCTGACCGTTCAAGGGCTTACGTGATGTCTTATGAAGTGTTTGAGATGACTATAACTAAAGTTCGTGGGCTAATTGAAGTTAGTTGAAAAAATCAGTTTTGTAATAAAAAAAAAAAAAAAAAACACAAAACAAAAAGCAATAAAAAGCAATACTGAACTCAAAAAACTCCATCAAAAAACTACTTTCAAGGTGCCCTTGAGCAAGACAAAAGCTGCACTCTGTGGTTAATGTTAGACGACTGGCTGTTCTGAGCTTGTTTCTGGGAGTAAATGTATGAATATGAAGCAGCATGGTGCTGGGAAAGACGAGGCACACTCAACTCAAAAAGGTCAAAAACTAACTGACAACTGGAGTAAGATTTTTATTCTCAAAGTTTAGTTTTGGGAGGTGATGCATAGCCAGTGGCAATGTACAGTATAGAACAAGACATATTGGTTTGGTTGATTAAATGAAGCTCTCCTGACAAAACTAAATCCAAAAATCCCATTTAGACCATTTTTTTGCAGGCTTACCTCCAGAGTAGTTAAGACGATTTTGGCTACAGAAGAAAAGTAGGCGTCCCAGAGGAACTGGGTCTGCTGGCGGAGAGCCAAGATCCTGTCACGGCCCACAGACCGAGTAATGGAGGGAACCTGGAGGAAGAGGAGATGAAATGAAGCAAGAGGACAAAAATGACACTGAGATAGATTAAGTTTGATTTTTAAACAACGTTAGGGAAGGGGATGACAAAACGGTGTGGGGTAAAAAAAAGAGTCAGACACTCAGACAGGTGGAGGAAGCAGAAGTAATTCTGCGGACATGCAGAAAAGATTAGAGGAAATTCTTCCGTCCTTGAAGACTCTTCTACCCCCACATCTTACTGTCCACCAACTAGCTTATCCCCAGGGCAGCATGGTAACTACACCAGCTGCTGTCCACCTTTAATATTCACTCACACCTTACATACTATCAAGTATCTATAAGAAAGGGCCATTAAAACACATTCAAATTTACAAATGCCTCAGAGCGGTGGCAAATTTTTTTTATGAGACATATCCCCACAGCCCTATCAGATTCTTAACTTGATGTTATTTAACACTTTCAATGATACAAAAGTGGATATTTTTATAATATTTTAAATTAATTCATCAATTAGTTAGTCTATAAAATATCTAACCCAACGTCACATTTTAAAACATGCTTCAATTGAGTGATCAACACTGCAAAATTAAAGAGAAACTCGAAAAAAAGCGGCAAATCCTCAGATCTGAGGAGCTGGAACCAGCAAATTGTTTGGTATTCTGGCTTGAAAAATGGCTTAAATAATCAATCTGCCATCAAATGTGTCATCAATTCATTTTCAGTTCATCAATTCAATTTTTAGTTGTTATTACCACATCACAAATAACTCAACAAATTTCAGATTCGAGCTTCAGTGAGTCAGCTATTACAACTTTCCATTCATCATATGTTCCAAAAACGTATTAATGATTATTCATTGGTTTTTCTTTGGTTTTTAGCTGCAGCTTGTTCATCTGGTCCAGAGGAGTTCTGCAAACGGCAATGTACAAACAAACTCTGCAAAACCTGCGAGGAGCCCAGAACTCTTGTTCCAGAGGTCCCAGCTCACATTGTCATGGATGACATGAGCAGCTGGCTTGTGGCTCGCAGCAGTAACACCCTCAGGGAGAGGCAGCGGAGGGATGAAATCAAGGGAGATGAGGATCCTGCCAATCTGAGTTAAACATCCTAATATGCCAGGAAGATGGAGGAGGACCCTCTCTTGATGCTCAGTTTGTAGAAAAACAAACCACCTCCTTGATGAGGTTAGACATGACCTTAGCTGCCCTGCTCAGCTTGACGGTGGAGTTGAAAAAGGAATAAGCAGCTTTGCAGCCAGTGTAAGTGAAGAGCCTCATCAGCCCTCAAGAGGTGGTGGTGGATTTGGAGCCCAGGCCCCTTCTGGTGTTCTGGCCACTGCCCTAAAGCCTCTTCACTCAGAGTTACGGCGCCAAACTGTTGGATGTGGCCAGTAAAAAACCCCCACTCTGGTCTGAAAGGGACATAATGACTGATGGTGCTAATATCAGAGGAACCAGATCCTGAAGCACTAGAGAAGGTAGGGGACTTTCCTCAGCTACTTTGATTGTCTTCAACCTGTAGAGCTTCATGAAGTCTAATGAGGCAAAGACAAGTATGTCTTTGATGTTTTTAACATTTCCACTGAAAAATACCCTCAATTCTGAACATAACACATCAGTTTAAAACAGATTTCACCTAAATATTGAATGGGAACTGACCACTGTAGCTTAGTGTGGTAAGGCCACATTCAGACAGACAACAACGCTGCATAAACTGGAGTTCCCACCTTGTGGCAAACCAGTCCAGTTGCAGTTTACATGCATGATTGTCCAAATTCTTGGGATAAATGTAGAGCAGACTGTCACAGTGACCTTGACCTTTGACTTTTGACCGACAAATCCTAATCATCTTTGAGTCCAAGTGAACCTTTGCGCCAAATTTGAAGAAACTACCCCCAAGACGTTCCTGAGACATTGCGTCCACGAGAATGGGACAAATAGACGGACAACCTGAAAACATTAACCTCCAGCCCTGGCTACCGCTGCCATGGAAACATAATAAATGAGCTACTGATTACACACCAATGTGCCACTAAAAACGGATAAAAACAATAAATGTTAAAGAATGGTTCTTGTTAACAGGCAAGCACTGAAGGGCAAGTCATTTTTTTGTTTTGTTTTAACTGTGAAAAAAAAACAAGAGGCAAGTGATTTTTTTTTTCAGAATATTTTGTTTCATATAAGAAACAAAACAAACAAACAAACAAACAAAAAAATTGCGTGGAACGTGTTTTCTTTTGTAAAACTGATTTTGGCCACAAGAGGATGAAGTGCAAAAACATTCATGTTTCCTTCTCGAGGATTTCAGTTTCTCCATGAACTCTAAACCCAAGGTACATACAGTGTGTGTTAGCAAGTTATGTAACATTCAAGTTCCTTCTTTTGGCTGGATATGTTGAGATTTTAATTAGCGAAGGCTTCCTGCCAATGACGCTTTAGGAAGTCAGGTGAGATAGTACAAGAAGGAATGAAGTCCACAAGAGTAATAAGCTGTGATGGATAAAATGTAATACTCTTACTTCAGAGGCCGGGGTTTGAATCTCATTATGTTTATTGATTTAGTTAACTATTCTTTTCAGTTCCTTATTTTTATTTCAAAACCTTGAGAGCACAGAAATGTTTCACTTGCCTTTCAGGGCTTCTCTATGTTATTAAACATATGCAACATAAATCCAACTTTCACCCGGATTTTAGTTTTCTTGATTTTTATTTGATTTTCAAACATTTTTAACTACTTTTTTTTAACGACGACAAACTTCACAGTTTTGGTTGTGAAAACTGAAAATTGAAAATAAATTAAAATCAGTCCAAGAAAAACCTTAAAATCATCACGGAGTGTGAAAACGAAGAGTCTAGGTTTGTTGTGCTGCAGCTGGTGTCGGTGGGATCTGTCGACAGCAGAGCGAACTTTAATTGTTCATCTCTCTGAGGTGGAATATAAACAACACCAATCAAATCAGCTCAATTCTCTTCCCCTCGATTGACTCTAATAGTGTTTATGTTTCTCAGCAGGGGCAGTGTGTGTGTGTGTGTGTGTGTGTGTGTGTTTGGTGCATGTCTCCTCTCCACGGGGGGAATAGAAACTCTACATATTAAACAGCCAGGTATTGCAGTTCTCTGTGATGTAATTGAAAGTAATGAGATTCAACTCTCTCAGCAGGTGTTAGAGCTCCGGAGTTGTGTTGAACACTGAGTCTGTGTGTGTGTGTGTGTGTGTGTGTGTGTGTTCGTGAGACAAAACAGAATGACAAAGAGGGCAAGCATCCAGAATCTGTTCACCAACCAGAAACCTGTCCTTGTTTGTAATTATATTTTTATTATACTATGCAGATGCTGTCGTTTAGCCCAGATAATTAAACGGTTTCTGGATATTTTAATGCTTTTAATTTGCTTTTTCAGGTGTTCAGGTGACTGCGCAATAAATCCTGAGCATGAAGGAGTCTGCTCTGACTCTGACACTGCGTTTCCAGAAACTGATTCCTGCACCATCCCAGTTTTCTCAGCACAGCAGGAAACAGATTAAGAATGTGTCCTCAAATTAGGAGGTATTTTTTTCAATGCCACACCAATTAACCTCCTTGACTTCTAGTGAACTAAAAAAAACAGATGGGAGTTTATCATGTATAAAAAAAAAAAAAAACTGGGGCTGATCGATATGCAAAGAACAAAACAAAAAAATGGAATTCAGATATATATTTGTGTTGATTTTTGCTGGATGTTGTACCAAACAAACATGTTCCCTTACGTCTGTATGGTTTGTTTTGACACATTTTAACTTTATCCAAAAATTGCAGCTCCAGTGATTTGGATATTGAACTTGACCATTTTGCGATTCCGATAATATTTAGATTTTTGGCCAATAGTTTTGTGTAAATTTGCCCATTTGCAGAAATGAATAATTGTGCAATTTTAAGACCCATAAGTTTGATATTTTTCTCTTGACTTACATTATTGATTAATCTATTGGTTACTGTTTGGATTTGAAGTATATAAAACATTAAAGAAAAAAGAATGAAACATGTGAAGCACCATTTTCCAGAGTCCAAGGTTACAACTTAAAATTGTTTGTTTTCTCTGACCAACAGTCTGTAAGATATCCAGTTTATAAAACTGAAAAGCAGAGGGATTTTTTGCATTTTTATTTTGCATTTTTCCTTTTTAAATGAATTGATTATCAAAGTTGTTGTAGATGACCTTTCAGTCAACCGTTAATGGATGAATCAGCTAAATGTTTTAGCTCTAATTTTGTTCCCACATTTGATTTCTTTATTGTACAATTACAGAACCTGAATTCTGTTCTCTGTGTCCTGCCTTCCTTTCCTTTCCTTGCTTCCTCCATGTTATTTCTTGTTAGTGGTATTAAAGGAAGAAAGGAAACAATCTAGGAAAGACTGTGGGAAGAAAACAGTCTTCAACAAACACTCTTCACCAGATTGGAGGGTTAAAATGTGCCAGAGGTTGCATGGTGTGTGTTCAAATGTGACAGGCCACTGAGTGTGTTGTGCACACCATTAGGTGAAAAAAGTATGTGCACAGCCATCATTGTGTGTTTGATGTTATCGTGCTGTGTGTTTACAAATGTCAGGTTTTATCCTGAAAGCTTTGTTTTTCTCCTCGTCTCTCTATTTTTTTTTTTTTATCAATTCTTCATATGCCTGCATCAAGACCAGGCAAATGAATGGAAAAAATGCTTGTTTGGTTCAACCTCTGGAATAAAATGTGAACACCCTCAGTGTTCACACTGTCAAAACATAATACTTGCTTCACACATTATCTCAACCAACAATTAACATGCTTTTAGATAGGCGGTTTTGCTTTGTCAAAGGAGAATAATGCAAACGACAAACATTAGTGCATCATTGTGGGTCTCAGTCATGTGTAATGACAAAAAGGCTGCTTTATTCTATCTAAAAGCCAAGTCTGGGATACTTTTAATGATGGCTTGTCTGCTATTGTTCATAGAGAAAAACTAAATCATCATCGCTAGGTGCTGATAGAAGGCTCGTAGGGAAGCATGGACAAATTAATTAAAGGCAGACACATACTGTCTCCAACACACACACACACACACACACACACACACACACACACACACACACACACACACAAAAAGAAACACACACTTTCCCATCCCTGAGCTGCCGTCCAGGTGGTGGTATAGGTCATGCAGGTGCATGCATCGTAATATAGAGACTAATTAGAGAATGTAAATACGAGATCTGTCCGCTGCCATAATTAAAGGGAACAGAAGGTGATCCAATTCTAGATAAATCTGTCTCAGATAAAAATACTTCCTGGTGGAGGTGTGAATGACGCAGCTGTCATGTCAGAATAGAAAAACCACGTGACTGCAATTAGATTCCCCCACTTTTCTCAGTTGAACTGAACGTCTACAGTTATGGGCTGACAGGTCCCACTTCTTACGACAGTTTGGCCCAGTTTCTCTACATATATTTCTCTCTCTCTCTCTC
Organism: Seriola aureovittata; assembly: GCF_021018895.1. Taxonomy (NCBI): domain Eukaryota; kingdom Metazoa; phylum Chordata; class Actinopteri; order Carangiformes; family Carangidae; genus Seriola; species Seriola aureovittata. The sequence goes on from NC_079382.1 coordinate 4,089,247, forward strand.
TCCCTCTCCCTCTCTCTCTCTCTCTCTTTCTCTTTCTATATATATGTATATATTTTAAGTTTTATCCAACTTATTCTTGCTGTGGTTTTTAGAGTTTCCAGAGATACAATGTGATTCTCTGATTCCACTGACAATGTGAGTGCGTTGCTTTGTTTCCATCCTATTTTAGACCTATTGTGGGTTTTAAGAAAACATTGCAAAAAATAAAGAGGTTTTATATCCTCTATTAAATAGATATAATAATATATATTATTATATTATAATAAATCTAAACAAATATATCTAATATAATGATTTTTGCCAAAAGTACAAAATAATAAATGTTCATAGAATATTCTCTTATATGTAACAACCAGGTAAGAAAGCTGGTCTGAAAATAAATGGGAGAAAAGATCAGCATAATTAAATGAGGGCTGGATTTGGGAAATATTTCCATGCATTCTTTGTATAATATACACTGCATGCCATTTACAAATACACAAATAAATACAAATACATGCACACATAAAAAAAAAAACTGAAATTGAAACTGAAATTTCACAGATACAGTGGATGTTAATGACCAATCGACATGTTTTATCAAAAACCTGTCATTGTTAAGTGACAGTGTGTGATAATCCTGGGAGGATCTGATGGACAGATACTGTTTGGCAAACATTTCATTACGTCCAGTAGCAGTAACACTTTTGCACTGACTTTTTTTTTCGTTGCAAACAACTGAGTAAGTCAACGCAGCCGGGGAGTTAGAAAACTCATTCGCACAATCTGTGAGTCCAGGACTCGGATTTTCAGGACTTGTGACTTGTACTCTGACTCTGACTTTTTTTTGTTAATAGTGAATTTATCTGGCTATCGTGGCACAAAGTAAATAGACTTGGGTTCTGACTCAAACACGGGGGACTCGAGACACGACTTGGACACAAGATTTCGTTACTCGACTACAACACCACCCACAATGTCATGATAGCTTATGTACTGGCATTTTCGGTATTTAGAAACCGTTCCACAGCACCTCTCCACCTTAAGATATTTTTGGAGCATATTTCAACAACAAAAAAAATATCAGAAGAAAATGACATACTGTATCTTTAACACAGCAGGATTCATGCTGACCTCCTTAAATATAAATCAAGCTGAATAAACTCTTGTGGCAGTTCTGTTTTATAATAGAAGCCCTATTTTTACATTGTTCCCATATATTTTAAGAGCCATTCCTGATCTGTGTGTTGTACTTCTATGTTTGAATCAGCCCCAGCTGGATCTCTGTGATTGCCCGGGGGGATCTGGAGCCAGAGAAGACAATTACAACTGAGAAGATGTTGGCATTTCACCACCTAGACACTGAATAAGCCCCTGCTGAAAGGGCACACTTTATCTTTTGATGCTTTATGCTGTACAGTGTGAGGGAAGGTTCGGCCCCTTCAGCCAGGGTTACTCACTGGTAGCTTTTACTAACCTCCATGCACGTACCTGCTGGAACTGTGTAATATAATAATTAATAATTAACTCTCTACCCATCCCTCTATATTCTTTCTTTTTGTATTTTATATTCATAGTCGTTTTTCATCCTTCCATTCCCATCCCATATACTCATATCCTTTATCCTTCCATCTCTGCATCGTTTCATTGGATCATGTAGTATTTTTCCATCATTTCTCTGTACCTGCAACAGCAGTCTCTCATCCCCGATGATAGCGGCTTTCCTCCAGTCGATCACTTCAGAGAAAGGAAGCTCCCAGCCGTTGCTCAGAATAACTGGGATGCAGGCGGCCTGTGCAGGAAGAGAGAAGTGAAACAGTGTGACAAATAAGGAAGCAGCAGTTTGACAAGAAATTCTTCTTTTTCAGGACTGGAGTTGTATAACTAATAGTGGGCAGAAAATGATTTTTACATAATGGTCTGTATGTGGGAGGCAGTAGTCAACATAAGATTCACATTAATAATGTAAATCCACTGATTAATGATAATAAGTCAGAAATTATTTTTGCAGATTAATGCTGGAGCTTTTATACAACTCTACATTTCTAGAACCCACGTAAGAAGAAAAAAACCCTTTCAGTGTTTGGATTTTGAAACTTTTAGATGAGAATTCAGCCTTTGGTCTGTGGTCTTCCAGTGGTGTGAAAGGTTCCTGACTGACTGACTGACTGACTGATTGACTGATCATATTTCCAACATTGGTCAGCCAAATGCCGCATGACTGATAGAGATTCTGGTGTACAGGTCCAATTAGGGGGAGCTTTATAGCCTGCAGTGTTGCCAACTTAGCACATTGTGGCTAGATTTAGAGACTTTTTTTCAAACAGACTGCGTATAAACCTGGCTGGACCATGTATGGAAGCCAGGGTTAGGGTTAGGGTTAGGGTAGTCTGTGTCTCCCTGGTTTCCTGGCTGCTCGGGAACTGCAGGAAAGCGGTGGAGCGCTTCCAATACACTGAGCCTCGCCTCCATTATAGCAAATAAACTACTTTCATTACATGTATCACTGTTACTAAAGGAGGCAGAGGAATAACTAAACATAAGACACACTGAGCAGAGAGAGCAGGAGAGAGAGAACTCATTGATTCCTGCTAAAGTAACTAGCAGATCTGAATAGCATATACACAACAGATAATACTCTTACTGCAGCACATCAATAAAAGCCCTGTTAAGAAATGAAGGGTTTCTGCCCACTGAAATGCTAGAAGGCTTTTAAGTTTAAATGATTACAGAAAGTGTTGAGTTTGTATAAACACACAATGCAGTAAGTTTAACACAAATATCAAACTGAGGGAGTTACAAATGAAGATCTGTCTCCAATAAAAGTCTGTCATGTTCTGGAGTTGGAAGTGAATAAAGGCTAAACTCTTGTGGATCCCAGATGGAGGCTGTGAGCTGTGTGAGAGACAAAATAAGTATGAAATTCTGTCTTTTCTAACTTTCTGTCTGAGTGATAATTTCTTAAGTAAATACAGCTGAAATCACAGTGCTGTCTTTGTCTTTAATTTATATGTTTGGTGATTTTGTCAGATGACGCCGCGGTTATAAAATCAGGATTTGTCCATAGGCAGTCCAGCTGTATACTAGGTTTTGACCTAGTCTTGTTTAACCCTGAAGAGAAGGTAGTTGGTGTGATTGTTAATTGAACATCATTTTCAGTTTTCCAGCAAACTGTGTTGTGCATTTTTTCTCTATAAAGAAAATATCTTAAAACTGTTTACACATTTTCACAGCTTGAAGGAAAGAGGAAAAATCCAAGTAACATATAACCAGGAATCCAAAGCAGAGCACTGGGAGGGAGCTGCTTTCCTTACTTCATTGAAGACTTTATCCTCTTACATACTTTCTGTCTGATGAGACACTTTCAACGTGTTCCAATTTGGAGTTTTTCAGAAACAAATGGAGTTGCCAAAAAGATTAAGGAGAAAACAAACACAAAAAAAGTGGTTTTATTCATTTCCCCTGCATGCCTCAATATTTAGAGGAATCATTAATGTGACTTAATTCATCAGGAGCTGTTTTCATTTCCCACAGGAGCTCTACTGTGAATTCATTTCATGTTGAAGCTTTAAACTGTTCATCTTTTGTGGTTAATGGATAGGAGTTGATTGTGCACTCCACTGCACCGTTAAACTGTCTTTAAAGAGAAAATATGTTGTTTCCTGGATAATGTCTTTCATTTCACATATTATATGTCTCATCTATAAGCCTGTGGTGTTGTTTTATTACATTCTCTGGGTAAATTATATAACAGTTGTTAAATTAATGGTTATGAGAATTAACCAAAGCTTGTTTCATACCAAGCAGATTGTATGAAAACTATTGCATTTCACACAGTTGATACGGTCAAAGGACATGAATTGGAAAGAGTTGTACACACACACACACACACACACACACACACACACACACACACATATATATATATATATATATATACACACGTAGATATATATGTACTTTTAGGTGACATATATCAACATTATTCTTGATATAGAGGCATATATGTCATATATTGCATTTATGTGTGTGTATATATATATATATATATATATATAGTGAGCAGTGAACCAGAATTTTGAAGACTCACTTGGACACTTAATCCTGAACACAGTCACATGTCTACCCAACCTACTGATACATATGTTATGACCTTTGTCTCGCTTCATTCGTCCTTGTCTGGAAATGGATTTGAGAAGTTCTCTCTAGGTTATGCTTTATCCTGAATCCTTACCTATAAGACTGTGGTTTCCCCTTACGACGGATGATAGTGGTGTCTCCATCTGGACAGAAGCTAAACAGTGAACCATTGTCTAACACTATGGGGTCTTTATGACCGTCCCTTCTTGGAGAGTCATAGCTGTTGAAAAAAATCCATGTTTGTACGCATTTAAATATGAATAATAAACCATGTGTCTTATGTTTTTGATTTTTTTTTACATGTTAGATGATCCAGGATGTCAGAAGGGTCACTGTTTCACATAAATAACACATGCTATGATTTGTGTATGTGGTCTGAAGAGCAGAGCAGTGACAGAGACGGATGAAAAAAATATTCAATAAGTCTGGTATTTTCATTTAAAGTTCAAGTTCGACTGGATTCTCAATCAAGTGAAGCTGAGAGATTAAAGGAGATTCACAAAATGCCGAGTGCATGATCAGTGACCTGTCTACGCAAATTCTCCCTGCTTTGATTAGTCTGGCTTTGTGAGATGACTTTCTCTTTTTTTCTTATCTTTTTTTTTCAATGTCATCCTTTAACATGTCTTTTTTGTTTTTCTCTCCTCTCCTCTGGAGTCCTCTGATGGGGAACTGCTTCTTTCTTTTCCTCTTTTTTTTTTTTTTTTTTTACCTTTCTCTTCTTTTCCCACCTCTGGCAAACAGGTTGGATTTGCTGAAAAGGCCATTAAAATAATTGCCACAAATTTAAAATGAAAGTGTAATTGGAAGTATTGCCCATTTCATTCTTCCTATTCCTTTGTGCATCTTACCTAAGAAGATCTTTCCTCATGTCACCGGAAAATTCAGCTTCCTGCTCATTACTTAAAAGAGTGATCATTATGTGGCCAAAAAGACTACAGAGAAATTGATGGGGCTAATGTTTTGTGTGCTTCTTTTAATGTGTAACCGGCCCAGGGACTGCTGGGAGAGACTAAATCCATGTTTCGACTAAAAAGGAGCTAAAAGGTTCCTGTGGCCCATTGTTGTCTGCGTTTCCACCGCAGCCTTACGTCCCGGGAAGATTATACAAAATTGACATTACATTATTTACAGCACTCTGAGGACATAACATGAACGAAAATATGGGACAAATTGTGTCTCGTATATATTCAAGGCGCAGCATTTTATTTTTAAACACGAGATGATCCTGTATTATACGTGTCGGATGGCAAACCTACCCACTCCGGTTGATGTAAAAAAAGTACCACCCCCTGACCACGGATTTTTTTGGGGGTCGATCAATTACCCCGGAACTAAATTTACACCTTGTTCCTGCGGTCAGAAACCGCATGGTTCCTCAAAAGGTTCCTGGTTCCTAAGGAAAGTTCCTGCGGTGGAAACACGGCTTAACAAAGCCTGAGTATCTCACTGCTTGTTCATCTTTGGCAGTTTAAAACATAAATATATAACCTTCTAGCAAATGCTCTAGATGAGTCCTGGATGTGGAAACACGTACAACATATTTATTCTTCAGCTTGTTCGCAGTCCAAGGAAAACTAGAATAACCACCTCGTGTTTGTATGCCTCCACCTACCTCCTTCCTGAGTTACAGCACTAAATAATGTCCAGAAGTGTTTTTGCAGAATATTATAAAGTCACAGTGAAGTTGACGTTTGACCACCAAAATCCAATCAGTTCATCCTTGAGTCGTACCCAATCTGAAGGGATTCCCTTGAGGAGCTCCAGAGATATTGCGTTCATAAGACCAAAACCGTGTTTTGTGAGGTCACCCTGACCTTGACCTTTGACCACCAACATCTAAGCAGTTCATCTCTGAGTCAAAGTGAACATCTGTACCAAATTTGAAGAAATTCCTTTGACATGATACTGAGATATCGTGTTTACGAGAATGGGAAGAACCTAGAGACATACGGACGTACGGATGGATGGATGGATAACCCAAAAAACATAATGCATAGCAACAGCCAAAGGCAGACACAGTGCACAGCCAGATACTTAATGTCAAAACAACAGAGATACACGTTAAAACAAGGTGCTAATGAAAGCTGAACACATCTGTGGTCTGAGGCCACGTATAAACGTTTCCGTTCCCTGTGGTGAATCTACAGAAACAGGTCTTTTCTGTGGCAGGAAGATGACAGATTGTCAATAGTAATAAGATCAGCTGTTGGAAAGAAGAGGCCAAGGAGCGGTTTGATTGGTTGCAGTGCCCAGCTGAAGCTCCACAGGCTGTCTGATAAGCCCTTTCCAGTAATCACGAGCATAACAGTGAGTCCATAGTCACTTTAATGTTCCACAGTACCAGTGCCATGTTCATAGGTATTTAATGACCTGAGGAGCTAATATTGTTTAATGTTGTTTGATGGTCTAATGGTGGATTTCAAAGACTGATGCTTAGACTTGTATGAAATGTTTAAAAAAATCATTATAAAAGGGTTATTTATATTTTTATAGGCTATTTCAATTCGTCCACCAGAATACATCTAAACAGTGTAGAGACACATTGCCTTGTTTGCTACAAATCAATTAAACTGAAGCAACATTTAGACCTTCAATTTATGAGATAAAAGTTGCAGGAAAAAATTGATTTCAGTTAAATGAAACAATGAAAATGAAATTTGTTTTTAAATCAAATTGGTGCATATTTAAAATTGTCTTCGGCAGGTAAATTTGGACTCATGGCCCCCTCCTGTCTACAGCCCTAATAGAAACTTCCAAGTGCTCTCTTAAAAACATACCATACATGGCATCATAACTATGCAGTATGCTGTTACCTAAAGAAAACAATGACCTCTGTGCTGTAGTGATGACCACAACCATGTGACATCGCTGTTGGGTGTGGTTCAACAGAGCACATTTATCACCACACTGTCAGTTGTAATGAATAATCCGATAACTTGTTCAGTCATCCAGGCAGAGAGCAGCGAGCAGTGTTGTGCCAGTTCACACTTAAAAAGAACTAGTTCAAAGTTCAGCTCGTACAGATGAAAATGAACTAAGTTCACGTCCATTTGTTCCGTTTTTTTAAATAAATATGCCGCTATTCTTTTTCAATAGAACCTCCTTATACCCATCCATCACCAGCCCCAAATCATTGCCAGATGATGCGGTCATGCGGCGTGCCGAAAAACTGTTGTAATACGTGATGCGTAATACGTAAGCAGGGTTCACTCGCGTTCATCATTTGCTGTTCACAAAAAATATGAACTTGTTCGATGAACGCCGTTCAGGTTTTTCACAACACTGGCGGCAAGATGCAGGAGAGAGACTTTCAGCGAGGGAAGGAGAAGCAGCACAAAATCATGAGACAGGACAGGCTCTGAATTTAAGAGAGATTTGCCGCTGTCATGAAAAGGTGTGTTTCAGTCTGGTCCACTTCTCTTGTCGGTGTAGTAAAGAGATGAATCGCACATTGAGACGGTGGTTTGTGTGTGTGGTGGAGTTGGTTCTTCAGCTCTGCTTGCCTATCTGTAAAAGTCACCGCACAACACCGGTATGCAATGACATTATCCACACCAGCAGAAACCCACGGTTACTGTACCTGCAAGGCCTCCAGGAAGCGAAAGGATCCCAGACGTCGGCCCCGGGGCACCAGGCAGAAGCTGGAGTTATGGAGCAGCTCCTGGTAGTCAAACCTACACAAACAGAGAAATAAAAATAAAAAATGGTAAGAAATTAAGAGACCAATAGCAAGTAAAAGAAAAAAAAACAAAGAAACTTAACAAAAGGGTTGGTTGCATGAAACAACATTTTTTTCAATGTACAGCTTCATCTAATTGGCTGCACTATAATGTACTGTACTGTAGTTCAGAGAAAGAAGTGAGGCGAAATTAAGTTGAAACACTGACTTCACAAATAAACAACACCATGATTAGACATGAAGAGCAACTGGGGGGGGGGCATTGATCAAAATCAGACAACCTGGCACAAATTGCATGAACAATTTTCACCTAACAACCTCAAACATGAACAAAAGAAATGTACCATCCTTGACTCAACTATCAGAAATAATCAGAACCAACAACCCATCTACAGTGGAAGGATCAAAAACAGCATATAAACAGTGAAATCTGGCATGTGGACCTGACAGCATCAGGATGCTGAGACAGGACCTGCTTCAGTTGTTCAATCTCGTTCTTCAGTCAGGTTTTCTATCCTGAGTTCTGGAGCCAGGGGCTTATTTCTCCAATATATGAGAGTGGAGATATATTAAACCCTAAAAATTACTGAGGCATTGGTGTGAGCATTAATCTGGGGGAGCTGTTTTGCAGCATTGTAAATGACTGGATGCTGGCCTTCCTCATGGAACCCAATGCCCTGAGCAAAGGGCAAACTGGCACTGCTGATTACATTTACACACATTTACAATCACCGCATACACCAAAAGAAAAAGAAGAAGAAGAAGAAGAAGAAAAAAACAAGTTTAAAATTTTGGGATGTTTTATTGATTCTTTAACTCTCAAAAGAGTCTCTTCTGTCAGCTGGTCCTGAGACTTACTCATCAAGAGACCAGCACTGGTTTACAATGACTAATCAGAGTAAAGCAAATTATTAAATTAGCGATTGGATGAATCAAACCAAAGTGCAAAATAAGCTAAACTGGTATCTGGCTGAAAACCATTAATATAAATTGAGTACCTCTTGACTGTCAGAGGAACAAAGCAGAGACGGCGCCTGACCAAATACAGACTCAGTGACCGCAGTCCGGCAAGAAGTCCTGGCTATCAACAGAGGAAAGAGTCTGTGGTCACTGCACAACATGTGAGGTCAACACAGAGATGCACTTCCTCATAAATATATAATATTATCAAATCATAGTGGAACACTTAAAGAAATTGGTTTGCTAATCCCAAACTTCACAGAGCGAGATGACAGTAGATTTTTTATGATGTTCTCTTCCTTTTTTATCCATCTATTCAAATAATTACATTGCTTTTTTCTCATCTCATTATTGAATTGTATTATTTACGCTTTGGCAGTTGTTCACATGACATTCATGCTGATAAAGCATATACTGAATTGAATTGAACTGAATTGGACAGAGGCTAATTCAACAACTTCTAAGAAAACACAAAGCCGTCAAGTGTTTGTCATTTCTGAGGATCCAGAAGGTGAGGGCATCTTCAGGACGTTTCTTGGCGACAATAAGGTCCACAGAGCCGAAAGAAACAAGAGAACAAAGTGAAAAACAACTGTCAAACCTTGAATCTATGTTGCCACTTCACTTCTCCGTATCCGCAACCCATCAATTTCACATAACAATCAAACGTGGCTTACTTCTAAATGGCTAGCAAAGACTTTTTCAAGGACTTGATCTTTTTCATGAAACGTGTTCTTGTAGAAGGCAGAGTGGTACTGTGGCTCCCGCACATCAAAAGATCCACAGCTGTTATATAATCAAACAGCAGTGGCCTTTAACACGTTTCATCTGATCAAGACATGTAAAGAAAGAATCCTCCATGCAGGGTACCTCTACTGGAGGTTTGGCTCGGCTCTGTAGGGGAAAGCTATTGATCTGACAGCATGGTGCAACTTGTCTGTCAGGTGAGATCAATCAGAGTGTTTGAAGGCCGATACTAATATCTCACTGATGAAATTCATTTAGTGTGAGTTAGCCGCCCCTCAGGACGGGGGGAGGTTGATCTTTAGAGATGCTAATATGACTGCAGCGCTACGAGGAATCTGCCAAAAATCAGTTTTCAGTGCAAAACAGCCACTTCCTGCAGCTTGTAATCAGCCTCAATTTGCAGATGTTAAGTCAAGACTTGTGGATAGAAACTCCTGATACCACTCAAATATTGAGGTAGAAGTAACATCTACTTCCTGTCAATGCTAGAGTCCCATTAAACATGCGTCTAATTTAGTTATAGCTTTTTGAATCTATTTTATTGTATCTCACAGCTTTCTTACTACGTTTGTCCTTTTCATTTTAGCATTTTAGCATTATGAAAAGTGCTAGCTTTACAAGTAAAGTTTGATTGATTGATTGATTGATTGATTGATTGAGTGATTGATTGATTGACTTTGGGTTCCACTTTCAATTTCAATTTAAACGTTTCCTGAAAACCTGCCATTAGTCTCCTCTGTAAATATGACCTTGCCATTGTTAGCCTCCTGTAACTCACTTCTCCGCCTTCGATCTGAACGTTCACACTGTTTCTCCACAACAGAACGAAATACACTACTTCACCACGTTGCCCTGTGCCTCCTTACAGCGCCACAGTTGCAACAAAAGTGGGTTGTGTAGCAATTTATTGGTGAAGCACATGTTGTCTGAAATATATACCTACACATACAGACCAACACACACTCTGGATTGCCATTAGAATCCATTGTAATTCCCATTAATTCAAGCTAACAGCTGCTATTATCAGCAAAAGATCAAGGTCAGGTGTTCAGTCACCTGCTCAGGTCCAACTACTTTGGCTACAAACTAAAACAACATCCATGACAGCAGATCACAGGAAAGGATAGCTTCCTCTGAACTGGAGCACACTGGTTTCCACTACTCTGCACCTTACTGGAATGAACTGCAAAAGAAATTGAGACACTAATTTCTCTGAGGGGCTTTAATGTTTGGTGACTGTTCTGTGTGACTGAATCATCGTTGTGATCTTGTAAGTATGTAATATGTCCTCAGGTCCCTCTTGCATATGAGATCGTGATCTCAATGAGACCTGCAGAATAAATAGAGCTGAACTAAGTCTCTACCATCATCCACAGGCTGCTAGTGTTACTTGCTGACCTTATTGTTATGTTGCTCTAATCAGGCCAATATTTTCCATGGTAGCTACCCAATATTGATCTATTTACACTCACAATACACATAATTTCACTAGTTAAAATGAAAATGTTAATACACAGATAACAGCACTCCTCTGATGCTTGCTCTCTTTCAGAATCGCCTCAAAACTGGTAAGTTTTTCCAACTAGCAAGTTACTTCTGTCTGTCCAAAGTCTGCGACTTTAAAGCTGTGTGTGTGTGTGTGTGTGTGTGTGTGTGTGTGTGTGTGTGTGTATGTACACATGATCTCAGGGCTGGCCGGAGGAGATTTTAGATTGAAACCTAATCTGTCTGGGGATCAACTGTCCCCACAACCTCACCACTAGACACCTATGTTTGTGTGTGTGTGTGTGTGTGTGTGTCCACCTGCCAGGAAAATCTGCCTCTATAATGTGTGTGTATGATAAGTCTTCATGATGAGAGAGTGTCTGGCATGTCAGTTACTGTCACTGCACCTTGTGTGTGTGTGTGTGTGTGTGTGTGTGTGTGTGTGTGTCTTGATGCATTATTGTGTTTTTGTGTGGAAGAGGAAAAGAACAAAATAAGATGTCGGGTGTCCAGTTTGTCAGCCAAAGACAAGGGCACTGTGACTGCCGCTGAGAGATACATGCAGACAGAGACAGCCCGTCACATCTGAAGATGGTGATTTGGGAATAAGAGGTCACACGGTTTGGCTACAATTAAATCTCACGTCACCACACAGCTCCTCTGTTTCATGGTTTCATATCAGAACCTCATTCTCGTGACCTTGGTTCAATTCCTGCACGACTGCTTTTTTTTTTTTTGTGGTGTCGTCATTCTTTGGAAAAGTCAGTAATGTCCATCGTTCCTACAGCTTCTCCCTTCTTTTTCCAGAGGCTTTATCTCTGATGAAAGAGCCCAGGAACTGGTCTTATTATAAGCCCGGTTTGAACAATAACATGGTTGTCCTGAGCTGAGGCTCAATCTTTAGACCTGTCAATGAAAAAAAAAGGGAAAAGAAAGAAAAAGAAAGAAAGAAAAGCTAAATTTCATCAAATGTCAATTTCCCATTGGCTTCAATAAGACTAGAGCTGCCACTGTTACACAAGACGGTGGTTAATTGTGGCACCTACAGATTAAACCACCATGTGTTTGGTATCGCAAATTAAAAGGCCTAAATTAAAATAAAGTGTCTTTGATTTGCATATTGTAGATGCATGTAGACTCAAAAACAAAATCACAGTGAAATAGTCTGAATTAACTTATAAGGATATATTGCTGAATATTCATTTTGTCTCCAACTTAAAGCTACAACATGCAAGTTCTGGAAATCAAGCTAACGTTAGCATCAGGCTCAAAAGCAAAGCACTCTTCCCACCCCTCCCTGCAGTCTGCTACGACAACAAATCTTACCTTTCATGACCTTGTATCAGCCAGCATTAGTTTTAGCTAGGTGCCCTGGCGGTGAGTGTATGTTTTTGTACAGACGCATCAATTATACATCAGGATTGGGACCGCACCAAGCAGCTATTCATAAATCTATCAGTAAGTCTGTGCATAAAGTCCTTGACAACTCCTTGGTCACTACAACCTAGTTTCAAACTAATGATTTACTAAATCAGGTTGCATCGTCGAGACTTGAGAAAAGTTTTTAGCAAGAAAATATTTTAGCAAACTTTAGCACCATAACAAAATAACCGTCTAAAGAGGGTGAGCAATACATCAACATTAACTGCCAATCATTTGTTTTATTTAGATATGCATACATAATGAAATATGTTTGTAGTATTCTGGGGAATTAACAACTATATTCTAAACTTGCTGGTGTTATTGAGCAAATAGTTTAACATTACTGGCATGATGCTGTGTAATTTGAGATATATATTATTTTTGAGAAATGTAATTTAAATTTACATCATTATTAAACAGCATTTTATCTGGTGTCAGGTCAGATGTTCTGACTGTATTCCACGTGACTTCTTTCACCCTTTAGACAGGGCACACAGTAGCAAGCTAGCATTACTTGTTGTCAGGTAGCTGGTTCAGTTAGCCCAGCAAAAGTTGCACTTGACAATTACTGGATATAAATATTGTGTAACACATATTCTGTATATAAGAAGTAGTTTGTGAGATGCATAATAATATTATTATCTGTGTTTACTTAGTTTGAACTGGTGCAACCGACTCATGGCTACTGGTTCTCACTGGCAAGAGATTGCTTACTGCCGTCGCTTGCATCATCATCATCATCATCATCATCATCATCAGTGGCAGGCGTCCCCTACAAGCAATGCAAACATATGATAAAACCAGCCAGGTAGGCCAGGTGAGTCGAGGGGAGCTGATGTTTGCCAGGTAACTTCAAGGATGTCCATTAATGTATCTGTTGTCATTGAAGTATTGCTTATGAATTTAAGGGAACCCAAAGAAGAGTAGCCATTGTTATAACACAGTGGCTAATGGGGATCTAACTAACTGAACAAAAAAATAAATAACTAAATACTGCAACATTTTTAATTTCTGTACTTTTTGTCATTTATTTTGTAAAACTTTAACCAAAACATTGATCTCTAAACTTTATTATTCGGTTTTCATTTACAGATCCGATGGGATCAGTCAGAAAATGGTTCTCAAAGCCTGTTAACCAAGCGATACTGTTCTAGTAACAGCTAGGGAGCTAACAGCAGAGTTTTAGAGGCAGGCATCACCTGCAGCATGTTGTTTCAACAGAGACAAGGAGGAACATCTGAGGCCAGAATGGCTGACTGAATTTGTTGACCGACCCTGTCAGTGCAGACAGCTGCACTGCAACCTCTGTATGCTCTTTGCCTCTGCTTTTTCGCTGTCCACTCAATCTCCACACACTGTGTTTACAATTGAAAAGCTCAGTGGTCAAGGACAAGGACTGCTCATTGCTCGTGCTCACGGAGTGACACCCCCCCACACACACACACACACCTTCATGCCTACTCTTCCCCACCACTCCGGGCTTGATACACTGCGAGTGGATCCCCTGAGGAACTAGGACAATGCAGCTTGTCGAGGAAGGAACCCGAGGACGTCTCAAGAGAAGATGGAGACACTTAGTAAAGAGAAAGGACATCTGGGCTGCTCTGCATGATGTGGTGCCACCATGACCCTGACCTAGTTAAGCACCTTGGAAGAGCACAGTCGACACAACAGGTAAGACTGGTTCACCAATAAACCTTTTGGACCGGATTCCTTTCAGCACTAAAAACTGCTCCGCGGACCAAGGAATAATAGACCTGCAGCTCGAGTCTTAGGAGTCTTAGTCCCCCTCTCATTGGCTGGTTGATCCTCTCCGAGCACATTTTCTCAACTCATTACTCTGTCATTATGCTTCACCTCACCCACCTGCTTCACTGTTTGCAGTGGGGGAAGTGGAGGGTGTTTCCCCAGCCTGCTCTTACACCTGTGTGTTTTTCTTACTGCGGGTAGTGCAACTGTAATTGCTGCATGTGTGAGTGTTTTCCTGCGATGTTTTTCCTTAAAGGGGGTTCAGGTGTTTAAGTTTAAAAAACGATTTTAATTCTTGATTTCCGTGCTTTTATCTCTGGTTTCTAGTTTTGTATTTTACTTTTGGTTTTATTTTCTTTTGTCTTTTTTTATTTGTAATTCTCCCTATTATACATTTGTTTGCCTCTCTTCTCTGTGTCTTTCAATGCTTTGTTGTGTTTTTATCGATGTATGTATGCAGCAATTTGTAACTCTGTTTGAAAAGTGCTATATAAATAAAGTTATTATATTATTAATATCAATGTGTCAAAGTAAATGTGTAGTTTGTATGTTTGTGAATTTTAGCATTCAATTGCATATTCCACATTTTCTTTTGCCGGTACTCAGTATCAGTATCTGACTGCAGCAGGACACACAACTTTTGTTTTCATGGGGACTAAAAACCTGTGTGAAAAATTAGCTTCAACTAATCTGTTCTTTTGACAAAATATCTGGTGTTTTTAGTGAGAGGGAATACAGAAAAACACAGGCCTTGTTAATATACAGCACTAGTATGAGTGTGGAACAATGCATGAATTTTGAGTATTTTTCTCTGTGTGTGCTTGAAAGAAACAGAGAGGCAGACAAGAGAAAGGCAGAATTGGATGATAGCTAGTAAGAGGGAATGAAAAATCAATATGTGCCACAGAGAATCACTCAGAACATTTTAGCTGAAAAACAAAAGAAACAGTGTTTTGTTCACTATAAAGTAAAACGGTTCTCTCAGCAGAAGACACTAAATATTTTCAGGAGTGATGGATCAATATGAGGCCTTACAGAGCAGACCCCGAGGTCTGGTTTACACCAGAAAAATGTCTGTTTTCATATCTGAAGAAAATCCACAAGACAACATTCTCCACACAGGAGGAGAGCCCTCTGCAACTAGGCAAAAATCTTTTTTATTTGGTAATTACATGACTGACAGCTAAGTGTGACAATGTGTTGCTCATTGTCTGAATGAGAAAATACCGCAAAGGTTTGTCTTTCGGACGGAAACGGTCTCAACACAGTTTGTAGAAAATAGATACGGATGATGCTGGTTAGTCAAGTTTAGAAGTGATTATGTAATACTTCATAAACCTGCTGACACTGATCACATGGGTGAAGGCTGTGGTGGCAGCAGTAGGGCTCGAGTTGAGCTGCTAGATTTGAGTCTGGTTATCAAACCTTAAAATACTGTTTTTGACTAAAGGTAGGGCTACGGAACTTTTCCTTTTTTTTTTTTTAAGGTTATTTTTCAGGCTTTTTATGCCTTTATTCTAGATACAGTGAAAGAGAGACAGAAAAGTTGGGGGGGGAGGAAATGCATTTACTGTATTTGTTAGGCCTAAAGGAAACACACAATGCGTTTTGGTGATAGACATTGAAAATAAACAGAAACTTTGTTTGTTTACAAGAGAAATATCCACAGGTCTCCTTGAACAAATTGTGGGGAAAGACAGAAATGTGTCCTTGTATCAAAAACAACAAACAACAACAAACCAGAGAGCATCTTGGGATGGCATCACACCAGCCATGAGTGCTCAGTAGTTATTACCACATGATTACAGGAGTATTCAGTCAGCTACACACCTGTAAATGTTCTTCACTGTATGTTGCAGAGACGCTATCTATCTGTCACACAGACATATAAAACACCTGCCGAAGTCCTCAACACACACACACACACACACACACACACACACACACACACACACACACAGGCGCGCACACACTCACACACTCACAAGGTGAAAACAACACCAGCAACACTGTCAAAGCTGGCAATAACTAAAAAGTGGCGTCCAAGGTTTGGTCAGATTCGAAATCGAAAGCGCTTTGCACCTTTTGTCCAGTTGATCCCAGACCAGCTCGATGGGGATCACGTGTGGAGACTCTGCTGAAGTACTCCTTACTTTGAAGCAAAGCTTTTAGTCAGAGGAATGAATGTTCTTTTATTTTGAAAAATGTGATAGACCATACAGAAAAACCAATCACTGCCAACTCCTACACTGTCAGTCACGTTGTGTTGCTGCATTGTTGAACAGCTCGGTCTGAACATGGCGGTGGCCTAATGATTCCTTGTTAGACAAAGAGGAGGCAGGACATTCTTCAGGAGAGCACCCATCGCCTTATCTTACTTCCATATTTGAAGGTTTAGAAACAAAGAAAGATTCCTTTCATTTTAAATGTTTGCAGTGTTTACTACCACACTTCATCAATGCCTACAAACATGAAAGATGAAAACAACACTGGTTTCTTTTGTTGATTCAATTGTGTCTTTATGTCCATTCTCCAGGCTTTGTGGCATATTCTACAGTCCATTTATTCTACATGTTCAACACTCAGTCAGTTCATTCAGCAGGTTGTCATCGGGTTCTGTAAATGGGAAATCAATAGAACAATGCATTGACTTAAAAATGTACTTTTAAATACTTAAAGTTACTTTTATTTTTTACTTATTAGTTATTTTTAAAATAACAAGTTTGACTCGACAAAACTTCACTCGTATTGGAGTAAAACTGACCGGGAGCATCTGTACTTTTACTCCAGTCATGGAGCTGCGTACTTTGTCAACCTCAGTATACGTTATCTCAAGGCACTTTACAGGGTAAGGTCCGTACATTATTATACAGTACTACTTCCTGCAGTACTGTAGTGTCCTAATGATGCATAAGAGGGCGAAATTACACTGTTTAGTCCAACACTGCTTTTGTTCAGACGGAAGGTTTCTAAGTAAGTAATAAAAGTTGCATAATTAATAATAATAACAATTATTATAAAAGCAGTGCAAAAATCCTGTTTCCTTCTTCAGATAGCTAGCGTTACCATGACTGTAACCAGGAACATTCATCTGGCTTTACAGTAACTCTGGGGATTCCAGCTCCAAACATTTATCATTATTACTGCAGTGCACTATTTAGACTATAAATGGCATCACCAGTAATTACTACAAACAGGCACCTCACTAGTACAAACACACACATAAAAGACAAAGAGGAACTGAAGGCTTGTCTTACAGAGAGACTAGTGGTCCCTCTAGGTGTAATTGTTCAGTGTGTGTGAGGCCTCACGCACATTGTGTGGACCCATTAATTATGAAGCAGAGACACTCACAGGGATGTCCTTGAAAGGAAAACAAACAACCTTTGTTCATAAAAGAGTGAGCGGAGCTAAAATGTTGCTCACTCGTGCAATTTAAAGGACAATGGAAATAAATTGAACAACTTGAACCCTACAGTGGAAAATGTTTTCTTTATAACCCCTGTGAAAAGGGGAAAGAAAAATCAGCATGAAAACTGAATGTACAGCGAGCGGCCGGGAGAGGAAGATGATCTCTTGGAAGGGCTAATCTGGTCAGACGATCAGGCACCAAGGTCTTTAAACACACAGTTCAAGCACTGGAGCGACTCTCTTTCCACACTCGCACTGCAGAAATGCTATTTATCTATTCATTCATTCATTCATGTATCTTACAGGAAAAGCTGGTGAACAGTTGAAGACTGATTTACCTCAATTAGTGCTGTTGCATCTGTGCTCAATCAGATGTAAAACTAGAATAAGCACCTCGAGTTACAGCACTGAATAACAATAATAACATGATGATGTCACAGTGAAGTTGACCTTTGACCATTGATATAAAATGTCATCACTTGATTTCATCTTTATAGACATTTGAGTTTAATGTGTCATAATTAGCTGAATGAATTTGTGAGTCATGGCCCAAAAATGTATTCTGTGAGGTCAAAGTGACCTTTGAACTTTGACCACCAAATTCTAATCAGTTCATCCTTGAGTCCAAATGAGTGTTGGTTCCAAATTTGAAAATCCTTCAAGGCGTATTGTGGTCACAAGTGTGGGATGGACGGATGGACGGACGGACGGATGGACAACCTGAAAACATAATGACTCCGGCTCTGGCTGTTGCCGATGTGGAGGCATAGAAAAACAGCAGAGTAGTAGTTAAATCTAACTGCAGAGATCTATAGCAGATCTAAAGGTGCCATATCAAAAGAAAGTGCCAATTGGCTCTAACAGAAGTTGTCTGAAGTTGTCTTACATGGTTGCACATGCACAGTCAGCCAATAAATGAGTTCAGTGAAGTCAAATTTGATACATTCAGGGCCCGTACGTCATTAGATTACAGCAACATGGAGTGTTACATTAGGAACATGGAGCAAAGAAACATAATAACATCCGAACACAATCTTTAAAATGAATTTCCACTTTAATTTCAGCTCTGTAAAGATATAAAATAATTCTAATAAAATAAAAAGGGAGATATAAACAATATCATGACTTTCTGTTTCAGTCCCTCAATATACGTGCAGCTCCATGACGTGTCACAGTTTGTGTGTGAGTGTGTGAGTGTGTGTGCATTCAGGCAATGAACAGTCACATTAAATTTGCACCATTCTCCTCGCTGCCTTCCCAAAAACGTCGTCTCCTCTTCAGCAGACCGAACGTACTCTCGCACCTCAGAGTAGAAGACAGAGATTGGGGTGGGAGTGGGGGGGTGGGGGGGAGTGCGTGGCTTGATAAATTTGTTTCAAAATGGGAGTCACAAGGAGAGGCATCCTCAGCGGCACGACATGTGAAACTATTTGTGATTTGCAAAGTCAGGCCGGAGCTGAGAGGTTTTGTGTGTCTTTGTGTGTGTATGTGTCTGTGTCTGTGTCTGTGTGTGTGTGTGTGTGTTAAAACACACAGCTGCACTAATCACATTTCCATGGATCCGGTGCATGTGTGTCACATGGAGGGTGTCCCTTGTATTGACAAACCTAGAGAGAATTATCACCAACTTCCTTCCGCTCTAAAGAGCATTTTATCATCTTTCAGCCATTGTTTTGGTTTTATGGCCCACAGCTGTTTTGCCTGACTCTGGTCACTGGCATCAACCCCGTGTCCAGCTGCAGCAGGAAACTGTTCTTGTGTTGCTCTGTTTCTGATGGATGTGTATGTAAGCGGCTGTTTGGTAAGACACTCACCACATTACCTTTATAAGGTGGTAATATGCTCGCGTTACATTTACAGGATGTTCAGCTGCTTTCAGCTGCTTAATGCAGCTTTAATAACACAGCTTTCACTTCTCCATACAGCAATTAGTTACATAAGATTAGAGACTATCAAATTAAAAGCACAACATTTGTGTGACATAAGCGAGACTAGCTTAAAGGAACAGCAGCATCTTTCATTTCCTTTGAAGACAATGTAAACTGCATTTGACATTACCAGCCATATTGCTTCAGCATGCATTTTGTAATGGCGATTTCAAATTATTTAGCATTGTAACATAAGTATTGATTGATTGATTAATTGATTGATTGACTCTTAGCCACTATGTAGCAGAAAACATCTAAACAAGCTGACAGAAACACAATCGACACAACTTTCCCATGTGTATAAAGTTCATGCCTGAGACAGATAGGATTTTATTACAGCTCTAATTTTGGTCAAACAATTACTGGAAGTTCTTATTTTTTTTGGTTGACAAGATCTAATTAAATAAAAAAATTTGTCTTTTGCTCCTACAGTGTTTTTATTAACATCAACCCCGCTGTCACATTTCAAGTGTGCAGCCTTTTTACATATTTTTTTTTTGTCTACTTGTTTTCTTGAGAAGAACCAGCTGTGAGTTTGAAATAAAGGAGTAGGTGTTAATAAAGAAACACATGAGAGAAACTGAGTCTAAATATTCTAATTTGCTGTGATTTTTTTCATTCTCCCTTGTCAATCACCTGCCACTGAGGATTGAGTCCAACTAAATCAATCTAGACAAGTCAGATGGGAGATGGGTTGTGAGAAGGGTTTGACATTTGGTTCACGTGTTTTTTTTTTTTCCCATGAAGTGAAAATAAACCCACGCCACTATAAGATTATTTTATTAATTCAGTAATTAGATCTAATCTGTTAGAGCCACACATCTAAAAGGTAGCACAAGAGTTGACGTCAATTAAAACGCAAAGTACAGTAGTTTAAATGCTCCACAGTTCAGTACAGTGAAGAACACTTAAATACACAAAAGTCTTATCTGTTCCTACGGGTGGTTTTAAGGGAGAAGTTATCATAAATCAGGAAACTGCAGGGAAAGGAGTCTCAGTTTAAGTTGTTAAAACAATTCAAAGGACACACCTGAACGTCAGTCTCAATAACACCATGAAGAAAACTGTGGTCAAGGCTAAAAAAAAAACAACTGAGGGACGTGCGTGTGTGTGAGCAGCTACAACATCACAGCCGAGCCTATCAGCACCTGGCTGATGGCTCTGGAGTCTGTTGGAAGCTGTTTAAAAACTCATCAAAGCATCAACAAGCTATTTAGTCCGCCATTGCAGAGCGTGGCGGGGAATGTGTGTGTGAGAACGAGCTGATGCTTTCTGGCACAGTTAGTTTACTAAAATGCGTGTGTGCCCACATTAGTGCGGAGGCGTGCTCATGCATTTAAAAGCATATGCCATTGTCTCCAATCTCACATAATTTAGGGGCCATATGGAAAATGTTTTATACTTTAATGGCTAATGCTGCAAACAAAAGGAATAAATGGGTGTTCGGTTGAGTGGAGAGAGAATTAGTACGTTGAAGCTTTATAGTTTGTCTCTACAGAGATAGAAAGAAGTGGAGGAATCTCAAAAGAAGAAGAAGAATTCAATCGACCAAAGAACATTTAGGCTCCGGGTTCCAGACATTTTTAAACTATGTAAAAATCCTCTGCAATGATTAATATTTAGTTTAACATGGTTAAGAAACTGAGGCCGGAGAATCATCTGCTCTTACTTCCTCATTGTGTATCAAGATGGTGAGAGGAGGAAACATCAGAGAGATTCAGCCACGTTTGAACCTCAGTCAGACCCAGACCCAGGTGAGGAGTCTGAGACCAGAACCAGAGACTAGCAGACGGATCAGAACGGTTAGCACAGTTAGCATCTTTTATCTGTTAATGCCGTTTGTCGGCTCTGAACTGGCAGTGGCTGACACAGTGTTAGTGGTTGTGGTAATGCAAACTCTAACTCTCTGTTCTGACAAGGTCTCAGGTTTATTTAGCCCCGCCCCCCGTCCCTGTGAGGTGACAGGATTGGTTCCTTAGGTTATATGACGTATAAGACTGTTGTTGGTTCACTGGAGTTCCAAGGTGGAAATACAGTCATGGCGTTGACTGCTTTGTATTATATAAAAAAGGGGTTATGAACTTGATTTTCATCAGAGTTTCAAACAAACTGCTTGTTGAATTGTCAAACAGCCAGAAAGCCCCTTCCCCAACACCTGTCACGATATCCTAATTCTCCTAAGAGCAGTAGTAGATGATGCTTTTATTTTTGTCTTCTTTTTCCATAAAAATGTTCCTGCTCCCTGTCATGTTCACTTCTGCCTGTCTGTACAATGTTCTCCGTAGTTGGACTGTCCATCGGAACTACCAGGACAAATCCCAGTGGGCCGCTACGTCATTGAGCCGGTGAACCGTAAAAAAAAGAAAATCCATAAACTGTGTGTGCCTGTCATTTGAGTGCGCATGAGAGCATGTGTGCATGTATAGCATACTCCAGGACTGGGCTCACTTCATATCCAAACATACCCAGAGGTCTCAGGGAGGGCAGGGCAGGCAGAGGAGTCCCAGAGGAGGTTCCTCAAAGTTTATGTTACATCCCGTCAGCATTGAAGGGAAAATACTGTCATTATAGAAGGTCTGCTCCCGTCTAGTTCCACGCAAATACCTGAAGATAGATGGCACAGCTTCACAGAAACACCTTAGCTTCAAGTGTGTGTGTGTGCGCGTGTGTGGGAGACTCATTTGCATGTTCATTGCTGTGTCGGTGTGTCTTTGAAACAGAGAGAAATTTCCATATTTATCACTCTATGTGTGCGTGTGTGTCTGTGTCTATGTGTTTGTGTGTGTGTTTGTGTGTGTGTTTGTGTGTGTGCGTAAACATCACAGTTGAGACTGTTCCATCTCTGGCTGACTTGAAACACAGGTCTCTGGGCTGTATTAAAGCTTAATGTTGCAGACTGGTCTGGCGCAGAATATTAATGCACACTCACTAATACACACGACCACACAAACACAAACACACACACACACACACACACACACACACACAGGAAGAGCTAATATACAGTTCAGAGGACACATAAAAGGTCTGTATGGTTGGAAGACAAAACAGGTTCATGAACAAAGTTGGGTAGTTGCAACAACAGCTTTGGGTCTGAAGTGAGACGTTTACTCCCTTGTTCTTTATTAAACTACAACAATCCTCTTATTTATGACGACACTGATCCAAGTACTGAAGCACAGGAGTCAATCTTTTTTTTCCTAATACCAGTTCAGATCATCAGTGCTTTCTTTCCCAAAGTCATAATCTATGCATTTCAGTGTGTGGACCTCACTGGATTTATTTTGGTGTGAGGTAACTTTGTCGTGGCCCTGAACCTGACTGAATGCACGTGACTGATACAGGGAACACTGAATGCCGTAATGACTGCATTTAAAGGATGAGGACAATTACTGCGCCACAACTGATGACTATTTTCATTATTGATTCATCTGTTGATTATTTTCTTGAATTGTTTCGTGTGTAAAATATCAGAAAAGAGTCTTAAAGGCCTGTTAGAATTTCCCAAGGTAAACTATGTTGATAGATGGTTAAAAATCCCAAAATATTCAGGCTCATTTGGGAAACTGGAACTATCTCGTTAAAAACACTGAAACCAGCAATAAACTTATCCTAACAAGTATTGCCTGATTATTCCAGAGCTCCGTTACTGTCCAAAAACTATTAAAATCACATCAGTGAGACACACTGAGTTGTACTAGGTGACATGTTGGTTGTAGGCACTGTAGTTTAGTTTGTGTAAATCCCTTTCCTGCTGCTAGAAATATTCACTAGTGCAATGTGTCAGTGGTTGAAAAATGGCCCCAACAAATTCACTTTTTTACTTTGGTTTTATTTTACTTACCAACATCTGAAATAGAATAAAAAATGCTGCTCATAACGTAGATCTGTGACCACACCAGCAGCCTTTTGAAGCTGTAAAGCTCTGTTTAAGAAATAACTTACTACTAGTGTTGGATTGACCAGCTATAGTCCATTCTGCAGGCGTAAAGATTTGAGATTCTAAAGAAGCCTCTCTCAAAAATATTTAGATGCAACTATTATCATTATCACAATGAAGAAATAATTATGCGTTTGGGGAAAATGGAAATCTTCATGTTGGTAAATAGTTTTAAAGACTTTAAAAGCCTGCAGGGAAAATGGTTTTAATGATACATTTAAACAGAACCTAATTAATTAATTAATCCAAGATTTGTAAGAGTAGAGCTGGAATAAACTCTATTAAAAGTTATTAGGGGTTATTTTATTATGATGAAGGACTTTGCACAAACAACCTCATATTCACTTTTGTGGCAAATATATTTTTACTGCTTACATTTAAAGTTTAAGGATCGTCCAACAACAGTTTCTCTGAGCTCCTTTCTCTTTCGGCCGTTTTCATCGACTTCAAGTCTTTTTAATTCGATGGAGCAGCAGACAGTGTGCCGCAATAACAAGAGACCGTTTGCTCTTGGACACATATACAAAGAATTTAGTGGTGTCCAATCTCATTCAAGTGCGCTGAACAAGAGGTGTTGTAGGACAAACATTCCTGCACCAAACAAGTGAAAGTTTTTTCCTGTTGACCAATCAACTGTGACCTTTCAGGGTCGACATCGTCTTGCTCCACCACGCCACCGCAGACTAAAAAAAAATCCCTTCAAAGAGGAGAAATAAAAAAGTTGCAAACAATGCATCTTTATTTTGTTGGGGTTTTTTTTTTCCAAGCACAGGCTGACATTTCCAAATCACAGAGGTAGACTGTGTGTTATCATCAGGTATTGTCTGAGATTATGTGTGTGTGTGTGTGTGTGTGTGTGTGTGTGTGTGTGTGTGTGTGTGTGTGTGTGTGTTGTCGGTAGTGAGCAGATTGCATAGCGCAGTATTTTTTGTGTAGACCGGGATAGGTT
The DNA here is from genome assembly GCF_021018895.1 of Seriola aureovittata. NCBI lineage: Eukaryota > Metazoa > Chordata > Actinopteri > Carangiformes > Carangidae > Seriola > Seriola aureovittata. Next base: position 4,113,639 of record NC_079382.1, read on the forward strand.
GTCTGATTTCTGATTGGACTTGAAAGGGTTAAAAAAAAAATCTAAATAAAGGGATTTCTATTTGTAAGTTCTCTCTGAATATCAGCACAAAATACCCACTGAATCCACCCAGCGAAAGAAATTTATGGAGTCTGTTGTTTTTTACAAGTGGGTCTTTGTTTTGTTTGCATTGTCAACCCTGAAATTGTGTTTGTATAAAACTTTTGCAACAGTAAATATGTTTTGTAGTAAATGTAATGCCGCTCTAATACTATTTATATAATGAGGAAATGTTGTATTTATTTGTTTTTTCCCCCGCTTTTATTTATCTGTTCTTGCAATACAATATTTGCTTGTACCAACTAAAGCATTGTCAAATTTCATTCTGGTTATGTTTGGGTGACTCACAGCGCTTGGTTAAGGTTGGTTAATCCAGGGTTGCTATTGTTTCTATCTATTTATCTGTCTGTTCCTCTCACTGCCTGTTAGCTAACCAGTTGCCTTTCATGAATAATGCTTCGCTGAGACACGCACACACCCTGAGGTAGTTTGTGGATGTGTGTGTGTGTGTGTCTGTGCTGTGAGGCACCATTAGCACCCTCCCTGTGCCCCTGCAGGTTTCAGAGGGCCAGGATGTGCAGCAGTGTGTGTGTGTGTGTGTGTGTGTGTGTGTGTGTGTGTTAAAGCACTTCACACATCAGTCTCGCTCCTTAGTCCTCTGTTAATCTGTGGTCTTTTCTCCTCTCCGCTGCTTTCTGAGAAACAGTAGGCCTATTAAGTGGGAGTATATGGAACAAGAGCTGAAAATATTATGAGTTCAACAAATTGACAGTCGCACCTCCTTTTCAACGGGAGGTTTGTCGTTTAATAAAATGGAGAGAATAATATTCACATAACAACTACAGAATACACAGTTAGCATATCGACTCTACCAAGGACACAAAAGACAAAGAACAAAGGTGATCAATTTGGTTTTTAGTTTGACGCGGCAACACTATATGTACAGTATATGGCTAAAAGTATGTGGACACCCAATCATAACAACCATAGGTGATTGATGAACATCTGCTTTCAAAACCATGGGCATTAAACGACTGCTATAAAAGCCTGCACTCTTCTGGGGAGGCTGTAACGATGATTTGATTAACTGCACTGAGGGGCTGCTACTGTGGAAGGTTTTATTGTGACATACAATTCCAGTGAAATGCTCCACAAGTCAATCAACAAAAGTCGAATTCAAATAACTTTAACTGCTCCACAGATAGTTCAAAACGACATGTATGGGCACAAACACAGGCAATGGGGCCTGGGAAAGGTCAAAACCTGTGTAACTCTGTAATGTAGCTTGAGGCCGGGCCCCGGCGTGCTTTAAAAGTGATCAGTAAAATCTTAAAATCAATTCTAAAAACAGACAGGGAGCTAATGGAGTGAAGCGAGGATTGATGTGATGTGATGTCGTCCGTTTAAACCAGTGAAAAGACTAGCTGCTGTATTCTGAATTAGTTGCAGGTGGGAGAGTGACTTTTGATTTATGCCAGAGAGGAGGGAGCTGCAGTAATCCTGTCCTGAGAAGATGAATGCGTGAACGACTTTTACCAGATTGGGTTGTGAAATGATGGGTTTGATTTTGGAGCTGGATCTTAATTGGAGGAAGCAGGGCTGGACAACTTTTTTGATGTGGTGGTCAAAGGTAAGGGGTGAATCAAATAATACTCCAAGATTTCTGGCAACGGGTAGAACATTTGTGGACCAAGGGCATTTTAAAGGAACTGACAGGGTTAGGTAGATTAAACACATTAATTCAGATTTTGTTGAGTTGTAGGAAGTTTTGGGCCATCCGGCACATATAGCTGTTGAGACAATCTAAAACAGCAGCTAGGCTTTCTGGGTTATCAGGTAAGAGGAGAATCACTGAGGTTGGCCACTGAGGTTGGGTGACAAGACCTGGATCGCATTGTGCGTCTAAATTAACCCAAGAATGTTGGATGGAGTTGAGGTCAGGACATTGGGCACAGGCGTGGTCCTTGACTCTGTGGGGCACCAGGCAAAGAGACACATCGAAGAACCCCCCCCACTCCCCATGCAGACTGTTGGTAGAAGCTACAATTTACAGATGTTTGCTGATTGCCTCAAATTCAGGTTTGGGGCAGACAGCTTGCTTTTGGCCATAGTGTTTTTATGGGAGGTTTAAGGGAGTTATCTAATATTTATCACTGAAAATTGTGCCAATATCAGGGGCCATTGGGGGCTCCAAACATTTGCCCTGTTTGCCTCTCCTGATGGTGAAGTAAAGTTCTTCAGAACAAAACTTGAAACAAAATTTCATATGGAAATCAGTTTTGCAGTTTGGGTCTTTCCCAAGCTGTTGGACAAGATTGGAACAAAACTAGTGCAGGTTGCCACTGATGATCAAGTAATTCTAATGCAGTCTATACAACAGTCCTGGAATAAATCCTTATGAAGTTTATAAAGTTCACTTTTTGTTGAAACTGCTTTAGAGAGGTGTTTATTCAACTTTATGGTTATTGTGGAGGCTGCAGTTTGTGGTGCATTTGAATTATATTGCACCATACAGAAAGGTGTTTCTGTTATTTACTCTACCCTAACTGATATAAATGGGTTGGACATAATATTAGAAGCAGAGTATGATGCAATATAATTCAACACCACCACAAACTACAGACTCCAACTTTATAACATTTACAAACAGATGACTGAGTGTATAAAATGTCAGAAAATGATGAAAATGAAAATTTCCCAGAGCCAAGAGATGTCTTTAAGTGTCTTGTTTTATCTGGCAAACAGTCCAAAAGCTGTTCAGTTTACATTTAATAAAACACGGAAAAAAGTAAATCCTCATATTGGACATGCTGGAACCAGATAAATATTTGGTATTTCTGCTTGAAATTTGCCTAAACCATCAACAGGTTATCAAAAATATTGGCAGATTCTTTTTCAGTCGATTGACTGATTCAATGACGAATCATTTGAGGTCTACATGAGAGTATGTTCTAGACTCATAGCAGATGTCAATGATGAATTCCTCGACGAAATCATTGAAATTCAGCAGAGCCAGGTTCAACAGCAACTCTTCAGAACAACAACGCTCTCAACGTTTTGGTGTCGACAAATGAACAAGTATCCAGTTATTGTTAAAAAAGCCCTGGATTTTTTTATACCATTTGTTACAACATATCTTTGTGAGCAATCCTTTTCGAGGATGCTGGACATAAAAACGAAGAAAAGGAACAGACTTTGCTGTGAAAATGACATGAGAGTGGCACTTGCCAAGGTGAAGCCACGCATATCTGAACTGGTCTCTCAAAGGCAACAGCAGAAGTCACACTGATTTGCAGGTATGTAATTTGTTGTGAGTTTATGCATTGTGTTGGTTTTTTTTCTTTGAACAAGGTGATGTTCATGCACGGCTCATTTTGTGTACCAGTAAAAAACATATCTATGTCTTGAATTTGAAAAAAATCATATTTTATTTTTCACTAAAGAGGGGTTCGGTGAATGCGCATATGAAACTGGTGGGGTTCGGTACCTCCAACAAGGTTAAGAACCACTGTTCTAGAGTATGTTCATACATGAACTGTATGTTGTATTTTTATCTTTCACAATTCCCAAAATTGGAACCAATTAGTTTGTAGTCTATGAAACCAAAACTGTGCAGATATATGAGGACAGGGGTATCTACATACTTTTGGCCATATAGTGGAACATATATAGGTATATGGATATATATGTGTGTAGACTGTGAGGATAGAAGACAAAAGCAAAGCATCACTAACACCTTCTTCAACTTCTCCACTTCTCTTCATCTTATAATCTGTCATGTGAACTGTATCATATGGATTAAACCTCAAAGCTTCAGTTTTATTCAGCATGGCAGGCTCCAGTCTGTACATGGAGATCCACTGATGGCCACAGACACACACTTTTCACACTCACACATGGTGGAAAATAAACTTGTGAGGTTACCCCCAGTGCAAGAAGCCAGAAATCAATAATTCTGAATACAGGCCACTTAACTCTCACCCACTCTGCTTCTAACTCAACGTCTCTCTCATTGGAGAAAAGAGGAAAAGAAGAACAACAGACGAGTCAAAGTCACCGCCCCTCCACCTCCATCCCACCTCCCCATATACTGAACACTTCCAAGTCCGCCCTGTTTCCGAAGATAGCGGCAGGCATTAAACAACATCAGGCAGGAAATCAGAGATGAAACAACGTCTTCTTCCTGCTGCTGAATAATTGAACACTACAAAAGGTAGCTAACGCGAACACACACACACACTTAAATACACAAACACACACTAATATGGGATTTCATGCTGATATACTGATGATGACTTTGATAAGAGATGGCCCAGACAGCATGTTACTATATTTTTCATTAACCTCACCTCTCTGTCTCAGCATTAGGATTACAGCCCTGCTCTGGCGATTTCTACCTCAACAGCAGTGGAGAGTTGATTTCGCAGCAAATATATCTATTTTACTTTTTTAAAATCATGTTTCATATATATTTCCCATATAGCAGAGTATATACACTAAATAAAACGATGATGTCTCTAGGACATGTGACTTCACACCCGTACAATGGCAGTAAATGGATGTGTGGTGCTCAAAGCATTAAAAATGATATTAAAAAAAAATTTCTTTGTACAATCAGTGTCTCAGCTACATGAGGTATTCCAAGGACGATGCTGTAAAAAATTCAACACGGACTATTTTTTTGGGTCAAAATTATAGTCCCACTAATTAATTGAATAACTGTTTATAGTGAGGTTTGTGGATTATCCATGGGACATTAATGCTTGAGAGAGGAAGAAATCTAAGAGTAAGATATTTGAAAAAGTATATCTTCATGGTTAAATACCATTGTAAGTGAGTGAACACGCTAACCAGCTAGCTCCGGTCCGCATCAGCCCGTCTTGTCACTTTCTTATAGCGACTCACGCTAGCCTCCAATCTGTCCTGAAGGTGTAGCGCTGCTCAGACGGCGTATTGTAAAAACAACAATGGCTGAAGCTGTTGTCAAGCTGCAATCACCCCCACCTGCTCCTGGCAGGAAACCACGGTCAGCAGCAGAGAAAACTTACAAATAGCCCCTTTCAGCCATCATGTACTTATCTTCCCTGCGCTTCCTTCCTTCCTGTTTTGCTAGTGTGTTCATGAATTGTTTAGTTAACGTCCCAGGCACACCACAGTGTTCATCAACATGTCCACTCAAATTAGATAGTGCCAGACATTTTGTGACATGAGAGCTATCAGCAGGGATAGCTGGTGGCTGACTTGCTATCAGCTAACACAGTACCCAGCTGGGAACATGCTAGCGCTACCCAGTCATAACCATGGTTACGATAGCTCTCTAGCTAACGCATTTATACAATAGTAGCGTTCATTTTATGGTGTTGAAAAATCTGAATGATACAGACTGTCAACCTGTGCAAAACACCCCCAACGGAAAGAAGTCAGGTGACACGGTATAAAGAGCGACAAAGTCCATGTTTGAAGGGTTAACTGCATGTTTATTATCGTAACCATGACGAAGGAGATCCTCTAACCTTAATGAAGTGCTTGATTTAACCCAAACCACAATCTGTTCTGAAACCTAACCTTTCTGTGTTGAAAACCTATCAACTGTTCCACAACCTTAACCATCCACCTATTATTGTTACCATGACGATTACTATTGTTTTCACTCAGCAAGCTCTCATTCAAAAACATGCATCATGCTGTCTTTGTAAATGTATTATCACAGCTGTCTATAGGTCACACACTATTGATGCTGCCAAATAACAATACACATTTTCTCCTATTCACTCATTTTTTTTTTTTTTTTTGCAATCTCATGATGATCATTACTCATTATCGACGGATGGGAAACAGAGATGGTGAAGCCCAGGGCGTGAGATTGAAGGCTGTGCTCTTGTTGGCCGTAGAGTGATTTATACTCAGTCAGTGTTTGTATACAGTGTGTGTGTGTGTGTGTGTGTGTGTGTGTGCGAGCGTCTGTGTCGCCTCTAGACAGACCAGTTCCTCAGTGAGGAATGAAAGGCTCGGGACATCATCAGTTCCCATATTGATTTTCCTGCTCACATGCTTAATTGAAGTTGTTGGGGTATACATAATTGAAGTTGGTTCTCTCAGTTACTCTCTCTCTCACTCTCTTTTTCTCAAACATTAAAAAGAAAAAAGCCATACCTCTTCCTACTCTACATCCTTTTCTCATTTCTTTTCAAGAGACAAGTGTTAATGGGGAGGCCTGTGGCTATGTAGTTTTGATGGAGTGTTAGGCTGCATACGTGCGTGTGTGCGTGTGTGTGTGTGTGTGTGTCTGAAGACTTTGTGTGGACATGTAAGACTGTGTGTGAACTGAAAAACTCACCCGAGTGAAAAGAAAGGAGGAGGCCACAGGTTATTAATGAAATTGTACTATATATATATATATATATATATATATACACACACACACACAAACACACACACATATATATATATATATATATATATCCAGTTAATGATTCATCTCTTCTTGGATAACCACAATCTGGATGACTGAGAATCTTCATAGATAAATTATTGTATTCTATATACCACTGGTTGTCAAACCTTTTCACATCAAAGACCCCTAAACTGACAAATTAGATCCCAGACCCCCATCTGAAAAGATTTTGGCTTTTAGCTGCTTTTAGCTTTTATTACAGAAAGTGTTTGAACCCCATGACTGAAATAGTCATCCATACTGTCATTGTGTCACTTATGGATGGAATCATAGAGGGTCAAAGTGAGGTACAGTATTTGACAACCACTGCTATATACAATGTCAAAAAACAAACCTACCTACTGGTGGTGTTAGGGGAAAACCATGGGGTTTGTCCTCTGGGCACCACGAATGTCTATACAAAATTTCATAGCAATCTATCCAGTGGTTATTGAGATATTTCAGTCTTTCAATACAAATAATTACCAATTAATCCACAAAGTGTTTCACTTCTACCAATGATATGGGTATTTAATGTTGTTTTCAAAGGACATATTCTTTCATTTCATGCTGCAGGTTTTGTGTACTATGTGTTTGAAATAAGTGTTATCCCTTAGATTCACAGTGTGTTGCTGATTCATAAACCATGAATCAAATCAAAAAGGATAATGAAGAATTGAAAAATATATTTTGGGATTAAATTCACAGATAATATCACTGATTGGCAGGCCGTTTGTTACGTTTCTTTCCCAGCCTTTGATCACTGGGTTATAGTTTCAAACGCTTTCACGATTCCCACAGTATGAAAAAACAATGAAAACGATAAATGGAGTTGACACCGTCTAAGATGAGACTCTGTTAACGAGAAAAAGAAAAACCTCTCATGAAACTTCAGCAACCACAGCTGTGGTCAGAGACTACAGCCCAGTAATAAATAGATGTATCTAAATATTTTATTGTGCATGAAGAATCACAAGTGTTTGCTCTGATAAGAAAAAGCCGACATAATTAAATGAGTAGTCACTTCTATAATTACACAGAGGAAAGTGAGCAATAAACCTGCCAGGTGTAATGTATCACAACAGAAGAGACCTGGTTTAATACAGATCATCATTTAGAGGAATATCAGCGGCACAGTTTGACATAAACATGGACAGAAGCTGAAATGGGACCTGTCCACAGTGATGAGGATTATGGGATGGCTTTTGTCGTGTTGGATAATTGGTCGTCTTTTTTCGGACCGGTCCTTTCTTTTCCTCGGATTCTCGTTCTTTGAGATAATCTTCCTCCTCATCTTCGCAGATCTTGTGCCTCCCGTTCCACTTTGATCTGCTGTCCTCTCTCCCCGTTAGATCTCGCCTCGTCCTCCTGAAATATCTTCTTCCTCATCCTCCACAGAGATTTTTTTTTCTTTTTTCTTACTTCTGCCCGCTCCTTTGACATTATCCGTCTCCTTTTAGAGGACTCAAAGATCCTCTTCTCTGCCTTCCAGCTTTTGTCTCGGACAGAAATGGTAAATGTTTTCTCAGATTAAATATTAAAATGTTCTTTCTAGGTCAACCAAGGTAATTTTATTAATTATCTTTGTTTCAGTATAGTTTAAATTTCGCCGTACTGTACTTGTCAGAGTTGCACATCATTTCATTCAAGAAAGAGGAACTGAGGAGTTGAGAAAATCTCTCACTTACCCTACTTATAAGTTAGCGGCTTGTTAGCTCAGGACTATAACTTTGTTAATACAACTGACTTTATCTCACAAACCATTCCTTTTTATGGAGCTGTTCACAGTCAAGCAGACGAGGTTAAATAAAAGTGGATGGTGAAACATGGCTAATAGAGTGCTGCAGGGATGATGTCTTTTTGTAGGCCAACTCGGATGTTAGCGTCAACCTGGTTCCCTTGATGAAAAGCAAATGGGATTTTTACATGGGCTTTTGGATTACTGACAAAAACAAGAACATTTAAAAAACAAAAAGTTTATGATACAGGTTTTGTTCAGCAAGATAATCCTCACAAATGAACACCACGTTATGATTTTTAAAGGCTAAATACGATCAGCAGAAGTAAAAAGCTACTGTTAGTGTAGTTTGCAAAAGTGTGAGTATGAACACAAGGATGTAAAGGTGGACTGGTGAGTAGATCGGTTTTCATGTTTGGTGTGATGGCGTTTAATATCTCACTCTCATTTAGCCACTTGTCAGCAACCAGCCTTTTTTTAAGAGACTTAAGAGAAAGCTTAAATAAATCACTGTAGGGGTATTTATTTTATTCATAGAATAAAATGGGAAAAATCTCTAGAGCTGGTGTTAACCACAGACCTTATTTTAGCCAAAAAACCCATAGACTTCGGTTCGAGGGAACTTAGCACTCTATTATCTATGATATCTTTCTCTATGTTGGACTTTCTGTCTTCCTGTCCCCTCAAAGGTCAACGCATTTTGTCATGAAATGTTGCACTTCTCAAACAAATTATTGTATTTCCCCAAAATGTCAAACTATTCCTTTAACACAGCCACATGGGGATAGTGCTGACTGTGTTTCCTTCTGTCACCTACTCTGTATACAGATACAGTGCATGACACAATACAAAACACAATACCTCAATGTGAAGATTCTGTCTGCCGCTAGAGAAAAGAAAACCAAAAAAACACTCACAACCTATACTGTCGCTCGTGTGTTTCAAATTTTTTAGTATCTTGTTATTTTCGAACCTCTCATTCTTGCGACTAATGGTTAGATATGTGCTGATTACCCATGGGGAAAAAAGATGAGGCCTCCACATCGTGTTTATTTTATCTCGGCGCTGACCTCCTGCTGGTCTAATTCATTAAGAATTCATTCATTAAGGGGAAAGAAGAACTGCAATCATGATTACAAGCCTGGATAGCTGTTGTTGCCATGGTTTTCATTTATTAATTTCTAAACAAGGCTGGTATAAAATGAGGATCCAGAGAGCCATCTGAGATCACACTGCCAGTCAATTTTTCCTCATTTTATTGTAAGGCTTCCACTAAAAGCAGCTGTAATGTCTGATATATAGCAGATAAATCTGCTCTGTACTTGAATTTTATTGAATGTTGGATATGAGCTAATGATGCCATCCACCTCAGATGTGATGGAGGTTCCTCTCTGACCACAGCAACATTAAAACAATTTTTCCTTTTTTCACAGTGGTAATATTTATTATTTCCAACACGTGAAGCTGTAAAGGTGGTGGTCTACATGCTGTTTCACACAGACAGAGTTTTAATCCTTTCGGGGACATTCAGTATCACTAAAATAAAGGAGGAAATTCTTCATTTGTGACTGAAAAAGTATTAGTTAATTGGCATGAAAGTAATCAACAACATCTTTGAAAACAGATTAATATTTTTGGCAATTTAGTTAGAAAAAAATATCAAACATTTGCTGGTTTCAGCTACTTAAGAAGATGCTGTTTGCGGTTCTGTTTCATTGCAAATGAAGTATCATTAGGTTTTGACAAAAGGAATTTGACGACGGAACCCTGAGCTCTGGGAAGTTGACTGCGAGAACATTAGCTGTTTTTGACCCCATTTATTTTGAGTGAACTCTTACTGACTCATTGAATTTGTTTATTAGTTGCTTTGAGGCAAACGGCCGGAACATGAAAAATAAGTAAGACCAAGAAAGAAGAGAGATTAAGAAATTATGATGACTATATTGCACGTTTATAAAAAAAAGAAAAGAAAAAAAAAGGACACCTAACAAGCTTCCATCATGTAACTGTCTCCTAGGAAAAGGTTGACTTTTCTCAAGAGGTTTAACCCAATTACTCTGCAGTGCATGCTGGGAATGCATGCTAAAAAGCTGACAACGTTTCTAAACAACGGTAAGTAAACAATAAGAGTTAATGATAAATGATTTTACAGTGTATGTACTGTGGTATTTTCTGTCACTTTAAACTTGTAAAATCTACAAACAGTGACTTGCAGGCCTGCAGACCTCCTCCTCCATCCTACACACTGCTCCTTTAAGGATTTAAAGATCAGTTATGTTGGCATGATTGAATGAGGAGTGAATCTTCATTGCTTCTTCTTCTTCTCTGCGGTAAAGAGTGCGCCCAGGACCGGATTAATTGCTCCAGGTGTTAATTTGCTGCCCACCCCCTGAACTCCACATGTCTCCATTGATTAAGATTAGCTTGTGTTCTGTAGCTGCTCTTTGCTCATTTAACAGGGTAATTGATGGGGCTGGTTGCCTTGTCGTCTGTCCTGCATTCCTTTTTATCCTTCCTTTTCTGCTTTTTTTTCTCTTTCCTTCTCTCCTAAACACTCCTGTTTGCCAGTGGCCAAGCTCCTACATCATGCTGTTTGCAAGCTGTCTCCTCAGGCAAGAGAGTGCGTGTGGATGTGTGTGCTTGTGTTTTTGTGTTCACTCTCCTGCTCTGAGTACCCATTTCACACGCTAACATTACTGCCTGTCAGTGTTTTGGTTTGGTTTATTAATCCCGACTGTTATATAGGTCAATATAACATGTTACAAATAGGAAAATAATAAGGTGCTGGTGTTCCCTGCAGAGCTTCAGCGGCCTTGCACTGCTGTTGATTTATCTAGATGTGTCCTGCAATTTCATGTAGAATGGGACATTTCGTAGGCATGCTCAGGCGTCGAGGGGACAGCTCCTGCCATTTTTGTCACATCTGCCCTTCGCGGATTTGAACACCAGCGCTATGGAAGCATCACTGGCACGGATCGTCAAAACATCTATGAGCTGAAAGAAGGTTACAATCACTCTGAGGGGCATTTCTCCTGCAGTATTTCCTCCATGCTGCACCCCGACATTATGCTGTCAACCTTTTATGTAAGCACGTGACAAAAAGGTAAAAGTTCAAGTTTCAATCAAACCAATTGCGAAGCAGGAAGCAAGTATTACGGCCTAATGACCCACGGAATTTCCTCAACATAATACATTTCACTTAGGCTACATATAGTATTTTATCTGAAGTGCTGATGACAAACACAACACTGCATTTAGGAGTCTGAAGTTACTGGTTTGTCTTCAACCCCTGGAAAGCCTTGGCTGCTATTGTTTTCAATTATAGATCACACACTGTTGCCCGGGAGACTGTGACAGTCTTGAAATTACAACAGAAAAGCAAGTTTTCTTCCAGAAGACAAAAGAAAAGCAAAAGAGTTTTTGATGGCCAGAAATGGAGTTGATTGGTTGGATACTATCAAAGTATTTGTTGTTGCTCCCGTGTCAATTTTTTTTTTTATAGTCACCAGCTGTTTCTATCAGCTGTTTTGTATTGCATGTCTGTGAGTGCTCTGAACTAAGACAGTGTAACAGCAGAGCCAGATTAAAACAGACAGCTCTTAGTGTGAGGAGAGGGCCCAGATTCAGTCCATTACAGTTAGCTTAGCAGGCCTATCCATCAGCAGCTTTTGACCACGTAGAGAACCACGAGCATTTCCCTGCACCTCAGACAGCTCAGCAGCAGAGGGATTAATGAAGCAGGCCATGACGCCTGTGCATCAAACAGACATGGGAAATGTCTCGACTACGTCTGCAACATGCTGAGCTCTGACAGCTCAGTCTGTGTTTTCTCTTAATCCTGAATAGGGGCTGCCACTGTTGACGTGGTTAAGAAATTAATAGATAGATGATTAAAGCGAGGGACAGATCGCGGTTAGGCTTTATAATATTGTGAAGGAGACTGGTCTGGTCACTGTAGCCGCACCCATACTGGCTTTTTGAGGCCAATAGTGTCATTTGTTAAAACATAAAACACATAAAAAAGAAGTATGGGGTTGGGAGAGATATGGATTCTTTAGATTTTTTTTTTTTTTTTAAGAATTGTGAGCAGGAGACCTCTGGCTGGTCAGTGCTCTCTGGTAGACTAACTGTGTAAAGGTGACAATTTTAAAAGTACCTCAGACCTAGTTTGCCATTTCTGTACATTTCTGTACTGTAATTCTGTGTTATTTACCAGAACAGATGTTTTTATAGGTTGCGAGGAAAAGTCTTTGCAACTCTAGTGGTTGCATCACTTTCCTGATGCAACTACAAAACTGGTATCACATTCTCTCCGAGATCGACAATATCACTCTTCCCGCTCTTGCTCACAAGAAAGAGATCTGAACAAAATAAACAAAAAAAAAGCTACATGTTTCATTTATATATTGTATTCAACTCAACAATTATGTTCAACATTTATCGAGTCATTGTTTGGTTTTGTAAAAATTCAAAGAATAATGCAAAAATGCCTCCACGAGTACGGCACAGCCAGACCGATCCCATCTGTACCAGTAACTCACACACACACACACACACACACACACACACACACTCACTCACGTATGTCAGCCCCCAGAGCACCGCTGCAAGCCCCCTCCCACGACACACCTCGGCTCTCATAAACTACCTTTGAAGCAGAATAGGTCAACAAAGGAACAGCAAAGCATGTGCAGCACATTTCTGATTCACATTAAAATAAATGAACACACTTTATTGAATAACACGTTTGTTTGTTTGTTTGTTTTGTTTCCGTTATTGTTGTTTGTACTGTGCATGTTGTGCTTATTTTAATGTTGTATTTATTGTGGACAATAAAGATAATTATTATCATTATTATTATCATTATTATTAATTAAAAATCAAAAACTGAAATCTCTCATAAGTAATGTTATAAATGACTAACACATGTTAGTACCAGCTGGAAATGGGCTCACAGTGCAAAATGCAGAACAGATAACATCAGTCACAGATTGAACAGAACGGAGGTGACTGTAAGGATGAAGGGAGGCAGCGATGAGGGTATTGCGAGTACAATGAGGAGGAAAGAGGCGAGGAGGCGGAGGAGGAGGATATTAGAGATTAGACCAGAGGGTAGACGATAAAGAATGGAGAGCTTGTGGAGGCGAGAGTGGACTGAGTAAAGTCAGGGCCAGCACATTAGTCACACTTCCAGCGAGCCATAGCGACACACACTTAGTGCTGTGACATGCACTCTGTTAGGGCAACAGTCACCTACGAGAGAAACCGCTATGGCCAAAAAAACCCCCAAAAAAACGCTGTAAAATAAAATCAAAAACCCACAACTACGTCTAACACAGTGTAAGGAGAATGGTGCTGAATCTGAATTTGAGTTATTTAAGACGCAGACTCTGTTTCAGCTCATGATTTGTACAAAAAAAACTTTATTGCATGGGCACCAGCTCAGACAGTCTGTGTTGTGCTTTTTTCATTTATACATGAGCTCTGTCAAAGACAGAAAGTTTCCATTGCCTTCTGATGGAAAACAAACTAAAGAAGACCCTGGATCTGATCTCTTTGGGGTGTTTGTCACTCCGAAATGAGAAGCGCACCACGACAGTTGTTAAATTTCTTTTTGAGCCACAACTCAGCACACAAAAAGTTTTTATGCATCCACAAGAGAATGCAGCATTTTTTATGTAACTCCACTTCTTGATTCCCTTCCCAGCAGGACGCCACTCAGGCTGTTACTTCTTAAAACTATGAAGTCAGAGGAAATGAGAGCTGCTGCGTAATTTGTTCAAATTAATTCCAGGAGTAACTGTCATTGTTCATTTCAGGCCTCTCCACTGCTTCACTTCGATAACAGTTGGCGTGTGACTTGTGGGAATGTAAAGCTGTGAGACTGTGGCAGTTGCATTTTTCCCAAATTCTTTCCATTTGTGGTGCAGAAATCTAAAATTCTTCCACATATTACTTAGTGGATGGTTTGATGTCTCAATTTTGTGTTGCTGAAAGGGCAACAGGAAATAGAGCCCCCCCCCCCGCTTGAGAGCAAGGAAGGATGTGTTGTGCTTAAACGCTCTGAATTTTTGATTTACAGATCATCAAGTGAAGTATTTTGTATTATTTCTGTGTTTGACTGGAGGTTGGTAATATTGATTTCCCCTTTGAGGTCTTCCCTTTGACAACTGTGGACCAGCTGTGTTTTTTGTAATAACTAAGTTTTATTCAATTAAGGGACAAAAATGAGCAGGCAATGTCCAATTTCACCCGGGGGGGGGGGGGGGGTTCCTCTGAATCCAGACGACTTGTTCACCTGCAGCTTCTGCTACAACATCCAGGTGGCTTAGCTGTGTGTTTAGCTTCAGGCTAACAACAGCACGAGCCAGGAGCTGAGCTGTGAGCATGCTAAAGTATTTAAGGACAGTGTTGAGTAAAACATAAAGATTACATCATCTCGCCTTGGGCAGTATAATGCTATATGCAGACTTTTTTATGGCTTTGAGTTGTATATAAATATATATTTGTCAGTGTGTGTGTGTGTGTGTGTGTGTGTGTGTGCGCCACACAGGCTTTGCTGGCAGACGCTCTGGTCTTTGAAATGCTTGCCATTCACCAGGGAAGAACTTTAATATTCCAACAGTAGCACTGACACACACACATCCACACACTCGTTTGTACTTCTATCTTTGTGAGGACACTCATTGACATGATGCATTCCCCAGCCCCTAACCCTAACCTTAACCATCACAACTAAATGCCTAAACCTAAACCTCGACCTGAACGTAATTCAAACCTGAACCTTGAAACCAAATCACATCAAACAGCCCTTTGAAGATGTGAGGACCGGTCAAAATGTCCTCACAACGGCGGTATCAAAACAAAATTTGTGCACACGGTGATAGAAAGACACACCCACCCTCACACACATGATCACGTACACAGACAGTTGGTGGAAGGGTGGCCTGTTCATATGCTGCCTCCAGCTTCAACAGCGGCGGCGCCTCACAGGGCCAGACAGGGAGAGAATCACACTCTCTGGAAACAGAAATGAGTCTCTCTGCATCAAATTCATCAGCAATTCACCCACTTTTAAAAAGCGTGCTGTGTTTTAAAATGTTCACTGCAGCTAGAACTGACTGTACTCACATCTCCACTGGAACATCGCCTCCTCGTGTGACACTGTAAAATGGTTTTGAAGGAACGTAGACGGTGATTTTCCCTGCAAACAGGGGGACTGTTGGAATGTCCACTATGAGTCTCATTCAGGTGTTTGCATGAAGTCAGACTGTTGAGATAACGATGGAGTTCAATGGCACAAAGTCTTACACTGTAAACTATCTGCCTCTGCTAACAATATTTGTTAGCGGGATAATTTGGTTGGTTTTAGTGATAAAAATAAAAGGTTCTTCAGTTTTTTAGTATCAACACTTTCTTGTCTTTTCTTCTTTCCCTCAATAAATGATCCTCACTGCGTCTTCTAATTCAGTGCTGAAAATCTGACACTTCAAAGCCACAAATCTGCTTATTCACTAGAACAGACACCACATTCTTTTTTCTTTTTCCTGGAGAGTTCCCAAAACATGGATCCACATATAAAGCCAACACACTTTCCAAAGACTGTCAGCAGTATAATGGATTGGCAAACAAGGGGCAAAGTAATGTAATATGTCAGACAGGCTCACACAATGATGCAGACTGACAACTGAGTTGTTGGAGCTGTCAAAACACACCAGGAAAGTTGAATATATGAATTTTTACCTCACAGTTAAAACTGTTTGGAGAGTGTTCAATTAATAGAAATAAAGAAAATTGACTCAATGTTTATTAGTACTTTTATTTTAGCTGTTAGGAGAACTTTTGATGATGCCCACCCTTTGCTACCACAAGCCTGACTCACAGTGAAGTTAGCTGCCTTTTAAATTCATCTGTGTGTACATGTGTATTTGCATGTGTACTAAGTATGCGCAGATTTACATTTGCATTTTTGCCTGTATTTTCATACCAGTATAAAGTGTGCAACAATATGTTAGTGATCGTTTTTAATCTCCATGTATTTATTTTTTTCTATTACAAAGGCTCTGTGTTTATTGCTATATATGTATCTGGGTAGACGTTCATGTCCCTGCCCGTGTGTACGCTCTTGTATTTCTACTTTTGCAAGGACAATTTTGTGTTTTAAACTTATGGTGTCAGGACATTTTTGGAACAAGACCTGGTAAATAGCTAGAGTCCCCCACCCCCAGTACAGGGTGGAGTCTCTCCTCATGGAGACACATACGGGAATATGATCATACACAACTAAACAAAAGGTCAAATGTTAATTTAACGTACCAGAAAGAAATCCCCCCTTCAGCACCATGGACAGCCACACTCAGCCAGGCATGCCAAAACACTCTTCATGAACATCAATATTAAATAGAATATATCTTTAAATGCCATAGCACAACGTACTGTCAACATAAAAATAAAAAGGCTATTGTCACAGGCGCGTGACAGTGAAAGTCAACTCCTGATTTTATTGTTGTTTGCACTATTGACTATTCCACAGTCGGACTGGCCATCAGAAGCACCGGTAGAAATCCCAGTGGGCCAGTCACAAAAATCCATAATGTTTTTGCAGGTTCTTTCTGTGTGCCTGTCATTCGTTCATTGAGAGTGTCCTGCTTGTGTGTTCCCTGACTGGGCTCACACATGTAATCAACCCTCACTGACTCGCCCAAGCCACCATCACCGCCATTACTACTTTGGGGGGAGGGGTAACATTTTGTCTCCACCAGAAATAATAAATGTTTTGCAGAGACAGAATATAAACTCCTGGTGCCTGTCATATAATGTTCATGCCAGTTAAGCCTAATGTCCATTTCTACCATGTTAATTAAATAAATTCAACAATATAATAATTCTACTGTCACCACTTTGTTGGCACAGCGGTGGTGTGAACGGTCGGCTTATGGCAAATGGGAAAAATCCAATTCTCAGTCGACAAATGGTGTAACGTCATTCCTCAACTCTATCACTCAGTCAGTCAGTCACTGACATTTGCCCCGCTGTTGCAGTCCAGCCAAAAAAAAAAAAAAAGAGATAATAGAGTCCAAACCTCACTCCTTCAAAGACCTGTCAGAGGCTTAAGACCTGGATTTAAGTTTGATGTAATAATTAGGTTTAAGTCAACTTCAATGTGAGGGCTTATACAAAATAGAATTCCATCAGTGAGAGTCTTCACAAGTATAGCAGTACAAAATTGTGTGTGTGTGTGTGTTGTTGTTGTTGTGTGTGTTTTTCATTTGGCCTGCCGCCAGCAGTTCACTCAGCTGGTCTGAAGTGAAACAAGGAGACAAGCGGAGCGTGCTGGTGGCAACATTCAGCTGTCACTCTCAATATCCCAGTCACACACAAACAACACACACACACTCATTTGCACACACACTGAGAACTGCTCTCGTATTTCTCACACACAATGCTCTGCCTAATTAGGGTTGTAATGTGAACAAAGGCAGCAGTCCTATCTGCCACAGCAGACCTCTGAGTGCTCAAGTTCAGACAGGAAACCTCTTAGTGAAGTCATGTGGGGCCCTTCATTTGTCTCTCTGTCTCACACCCACACACAAACACACACATAAGTGCAGATGGTTTACCAACACACAGTTCAAAAAAGACAGATACTAACTGGGACCTGAAGCTGACGTCACCCCCTCACGTGTCATGGCCCCTTCACACACACAGACATGTCGCTCAGGATCAATGCCTCTGAACCAAACATCTACTTCAGCGGAAGATGCAGCTTGAAGTTTTCTGACAGGGTGGGGCAGCGCTGCATTTTTGGATGAAGCATGAGATGACAGTTGAAGCTGAAAGTAGTTCAACTTTTGAGGAAGTGCAGGAATTACTGTTTGCCACGGTTCCATAGGACTCAATCAAATCACTATTTCATGGTCATTCATCATAGGTTTGCCTGTGTTAAAATACAGTACAGGTGACCACAGACAGCAGGAGGACATGGTGGTTTAACCCATCGTAGACTCAGCAGAGTAACAAGTTCACAGTCAGTGCCATGTGTGTTAGAAACTGTTCATTCCAGTGCAATAACATGTGCTACCCCCCTGCAGTGCACAGAAAAAATAACACATGTGGATACACATGCAATATATACAGTATGCACACACACACACCCCTGTGTGTGTATATAACACGTGCACATCAACGCAAACACACCTGCATTCATACAGCTGTACCTCACCAGATGTTGGCTGTGAAGCACATTTGTGGTGTTTGTTGAAACATAGAAAATTATCTGTTTAAGGAGTTTAGTTCAAAATAAGATATCTGAGAAAATGGCCTGAAAAAACACTGTTTGGATTCAAGCCTGATCTTTACCCCTGAACTAACTTTAGAATTGGACCAAAAATTCTCCCAGACCGGTTGTTATTTGACGTTCCTCGATGACGCTCTCAGGCGATCGATTTGGACTGTTGTCTTACAGTCGGTCTGACTCCTCACATGGCTGCTGTCAAAAGATCTGGATTGTAGAACTGTACTACGTTTGTATAAAAATCACAGGAACTAACTTTGCTGAATGACTGACTTAAACATGTAGTGTGACTTAACACAACATACAAGCTTCACTTGGTGCCACCTATTAAGAAATTCTACTGTTTCACCCACCAGGGCGCATTAAGCCTGATGGTGAAGAGATGGAAATATAGTTCAGTACAGTAACTTAATAATGTGTTTTATTCTGCAGCAGCTCGTGTGTCTGTGGATGCCAGAAAATGATTCTCAGTGCAATCTATTGCTTTGTTTACGTGATATAAAATGTAGAATGGAAAAGTGAATGAGTTTCTAATAAACCAGTGGGATGGGCTTGGTTAACGTTTTTGGCTCACACACATATAGATAGGAAAACACACATCCACACACACACACACAAACACACACACACACTAAAATCTCTCTCTCTCTCTCACACACACACACACATACCACACACAGTCCCTCTCCTCCTGCCAGTAATGAAGCAGATAATAAGCTGCTTCACGCTCTGCTGTAGCAAAACCAAAATCAAAACACTGTTGATTTAAGAATCAAAATGCGTACACTCATGGGTTTTTCATCTTCCATGCTCAGTGGCAATGATGAGGTAGAGTTTCAGTGTGTGTGTGTGTTTGTGTGTGTGTGTGTGTGTGTGTGTGTGTGTGTGTGTGTTCAAGCTGTATATCAAAAGCCTGAGGAGCAGTGGGTTTGCTTGGTGGCGTTGAGAATCCATTCCTCGTGCTTCCCACCTCATTTCAGCTCTCCGTATTTTCAAGAAATGATTCTTTGACTTTGACAGTGATGTCGTCACTGAAAGAGGTTTGTTTTTCTTTTTTCTTTTTTGGGAAATTTTCAGAAGTTGTCAAGGAAAGAAACAGAGGACAACAAACCATGCAAACATTTTTTGATACTGGAAAGAGACCAACAACCTGCAGAAATTAAGTATTAATGAAAACTGTGGCTACACCAGGGACCTGAAGAGAAAATGTTAGTTTTCTGTTGTTGTTCTCATGTGCAGATGTTACATTAATGACCACAAATGAGTTTCTTTGATATGTTTCATGTATTTAAATTAACAAAATAACCACAGCTCTGTACATTAAACTCACTTAAAAGAAACATTTAAATATATTTTTGTAAACGTCTGTGTTTCAACTGGTGGCCCAGAAAAATATATGTTAAATTTCAGGAAGGAGGTTTGTTACTCTCCAGTCTTTGGTATCAGGATCCCTCCTGCGTTTGTTCCTGCTGTTCTCTCAGTGACAGCAGTAAAGGTATAATGGAAAAACACATGGAAGTTGTTTTGGATGACCCCATTTGAAATAAAGAAATATCCAGGTTTACTCACTCTGTCCCACATTGTAGCAAGTGACAATAGAAAAAGAAGAAACATTTGAGAGCAACGTACTTTCACATGAAGCAACAAAAATGTCTTATGTGTTTCTGTTGGATCTAAGTATCTGCCTTTGGCCTGGCAGCCCATCAAGCCTGCAAACAGTCACAGACACATCATATGCTCTATATATGCTCTCTTTCTCTCTCTCTCTCTCTCTCTATATATATATATATATATATATATATATAATTTTCCATGTCATTGATATGTCTGTTTGTTGGGGTTCTGTTTATTATTCCTGACTTGGTTTTATTTCACTCTCCGCAGAGTTTCTTGTGTGTTGATTTATTTGAGGAGCATCCTCTTGAACCAGTTACGCTGCTTCCATAACTAAAATGTTTTTATATGAAAATCCACTGTGGTTTAATAGACTATTGTGGTGTGATAAAAAATATTAAAGCTTGTTCAAATTCTCATTTTGAGACCTCCCCATGCAGTTCAGCTGAGTCATAAAGATAAATATGTGTGTTTTCACGGAGGTACACCACACAATGTCATGGCCAGGTTCATTCTCATAAATACTAGTTTGTAGATGGTTTGTCTTCTTCTTTTGTGTACATACAGTACGGTAAATCCACCAATAGACACTTTACCATAGCCAGAAACAGAATACGAGGTGCAACTCTTCTACAACACCAGAAGAACCTGTAGGACCCATATCAACAGGAAAGCCTCTAAACATTCACAGCACACCAACGCTCACACTGTATATGCTTCTCACTGGCAACACAACACAACAACTCCTCCAACCTGAACAACCATATAGGACTGACAGCGGCGTACCTTTGTCACCATGGTTACTATAATAACGATCATGTCTTTGTTAGCTGAAGGCACTAAAACTGCTCGGTTAGGTTTTGGAAAAGATTGTGATTTGGGTTGAAATAAGTACTTCCTCGACATTGATGGCCCATTGTCACGGTTACAATATAAACAGGTGGTTTCATATGTGAATCCAACACCGCTCTCCTGTGTTTTGTTGACCCATCCATCCATCCCAACCTTTGTCTTTATACGTCACCGCACTTCTCCCTTTGCACCTGTCATAATTACTACGGCCACTAGATGTCGCCTAGCAACAAAACATAACTATGGGTCATAATGCTGCACAAACTACACAGAGCTGTGTATTAATCCATTAACAAAACAAATATGAAGGCTTGTTTTAAAAGACAAAAAGGATACAAAGGAACATTACTCAAGGTCCCCTATTTTACATGTTTTATTGAAAGTTTTGATATCCATAAGAAGATATATTTTTGGTTCAAGCAACAAAAGCTATCTCAGTGTAGTTTTACATCTCCTCTCTCTCACTTATTTCTAGAGCTCTACTTAGACCAGGTTGGTCTGTTTTCTGAGTGACCACTGTATCTTGGTAAAAGCCACCGGTGATGGTGATGGTCAGTCAGTGCTGAACTGAGCCGAACAGACGGTCAAATTCGGACTAAAATGCTCCAGCTAGATTAAGTTGATGTTAAGGCGAGTGCATGGAAGGACGGACATCTACAGCAGCACATATGGGGAGATTATGGGGAGAAATATGCTTTGCCTGGGCAGAAGCTAAGGAGACAAAGCCGTCAAGCAGCTCCAGGAGGTGGAGTAAGTACTTCCTTAACTGTGAGTAAGCAAGTTTGCAGTCCACACACACTGCCATAATAATAGTTGGTTTTCAGTCCAAGTGTAAAAACACAATGGGTAAAATGGGAAACTTAAAACAGCAAGATAAAAACAACGATGAGTAGAAGAAGCTGGACAAAACACTAATAAGAATCCTTAATTGAGATTGAGTAAAAATATCGTAGATTTCAGGTAAACACTCAGAGAAACCAAAATCCTGCAAAGTTGGATGGTGGGTCCAGGTGGGTGGGGCTGCTGTTTCATTGTGACATCATAAAGTTACGGAATACAGGCTGTGTGCATTTCTCTGTGGACTGAGCGCTCTGATACTTTCACAGTATCGATATAGAACCTGGACCTGCTTCATAATCAAAAACGCACACAATATGGGACCTTAAATAATAAGAATTAGACGGATACAGGACACTGGACTGTCTCATGTGCTGTAGGGACACACTGAAGTTTGTGATTGTGTGATGTAACGAGGTGCAAATTACAATTTGTCAGAGGTTTGTCTCTGAACATCATGAAATACTGTCATGAGCAAGATACGACAGAAAAACGTAACTAATTCTATGATTTGGTGCTGAATGGAAAAACAATTTGAGTTGGTATTAAGTACTATACATTATATCATAGAACATTTCCATAATACCACGTTTAAATAAATGCTTCCAAACAGATACAGACTAAGAAACTATGCCAGTGGTCAAAACAAGATGAAAATGTGCTTCATTTGTATCTAAATGGAGCTCCCTCATTATCTTGGCAACAACAGAAACACTGATCCTCAGACTTCTCCCCACTCCAATTCACTTAGACAATTAGACAGGATTTAGCTGAGATTGTGATTCTTTTTTTTTTCTACCTCCATGATGCGCACTGGCACATTTTTGTATCACAAAACACTATGTGCAGTCCACTAACAATCAGGATTAACAGGCAGTTTGTCCACATCCTGTATATTGTAACCAACACTTTTAATTGGCATCATCTAAGACTCTGCAGCCACTTAGTCAAACTTGTGTTATATCATGTAAAATTAACTGTACGACTCCACATTATAAACCTTAATACGTCCTCAAATCAGTGCCACCGTGAGCAGGAAAATCCCTGTTTTAAATGCTGCATCCTGATTTCCTTGACACTTGCGTTATTATCCGGTTCCGGTATGTTGTTGGACGAGTGACTCAAGTCTGGCTGCATTAACCCAGGAGTGTATGTGTGCGTGTGTTTTGCGCCACTCGTCTGTCTCCAGCGAGGGTTTAAAGAGGGATTGAATTAGAGGAAGGATAGCTTTCAAGTAGGGATTAGGCTAAAGCTGGGTCTCTCAGGGTTATTATTCAATAGCCGGTGAGTGGCATCAGGACCCCTAAAACCCAGCAGAGAGCAGGCTGAGAGTGGCTACTCCATCAGTATTGAATGCAAGAGAGCTCTGGAGTGTGTTTGTGTGTGTGTGTGTGTGTGCTGAATACTGCATTGTTTTGGAATAGTTTGGGATAATAACAGCAATAACTTTGAAAAACTTTCTTTGGGTGACAGAGAAATTGGCAGCCAGTCCACTTAGGAGCGCATAATGTCTCTCCCATCTGGTATCTCCAAGTCTAGATGTTTGGTTATCAGGCCGGACCCAACAAGCTGATTTGCCCAGTTATAATGTACAATATAAAATACAAGCTGACCTCAAAGAACTAACGACGACCAGGGCTGACAGATCAAATATCTGACTCTCCTCATGCATTCTCCAAAATGCATGAGAGGAAACAACTCTTCATCCCTGGAGATTGGTAAATGTCTGTGTAGACTTAGATTTTCAAACCAGTGTAAAAGAACTTGCCCGAAAATGACGTTTTGTTTTACGTGATAAATGAAATGTTGAGATATATTTTAGACTTTTTACGTCCATGGTCGTTACTTATGCGTTTTTTTATTACTCATGCCAGAGTAAGCTTTTCTTCTCCGACTTCATTAAATTGTAACTGCTCGTGACACGTAGCAGCAGTGGATTATTCGGAACATGTCATTCGACACGCCTGTGGCTGTTACTGGAGCTTTCTGGTGCATCTGGTTCAGTGTAGCCGAGGCCTGGCCACTGCTCGGATTAGTCATTAGCTCTGTGCTGAAGAGTAAGAGTAGAGAAGAGGGCAGATAGGAAGTGCTTCACCTGCAGATGATATGTGCTAATGTCAATTTTCCCCATTATACCATTGCATCACCTTCAATAAGTAATAAAATAACCTGCTCTGACTGTGACAAGCTGCAATACTGTCGCAAAATTAAGCAAAAACATCTTCCAAGACCATCAGTTGATTAGCATCCACTTTGCAGCTCCTTAAAAGGTATTGCTGAACGTTGCTTTCCTTCTGTTTAGTCTACACAACTAAAACTTAAAGCGCTCATTTGTTTCTGTACCCGATTGCACAATATTTCTTTACCATTTTAGCTGTGGTTTTGATGTTTGTTTTCTCAGGAAAAAATGCTGACTCATGTTCCACTGTGCTGACTTCTGCATATTATATTCACACTATAGATTTTCTGACTTTGGAGATGAAGTGTCAGAAGCTTAAACCAACAGTTGATTTTATCAAATCTATTTTTTTTTTTTTAACTGCACTGGTGTATATTTTACACATTGCAAACTTGTGAAACACTGTGAACACAAGCTTCAAGCTTTTACACAATTAACCGTCCAACAGCCAAATTCAGTCCATATGAAGCAGACATTTCTCATAAAACAACAAAAAAAAAAAACATGTTGGACAGAAGAAATAAACCAGGAAAGAATAAAACAAAGTGCAGAGAGCTGAAGATGGTTGAGTGCATCTATTTTAGCTGATGCTGTGAATTTGCGTCCATTGGAGAATTTTAGCGCTACAGTGCCACTTGACTGAGCCGGCAGAGAGAGGCTTACATGCGGATCAAACACAAACCCTGAGCTCGTGGCTCCCGATTGTCTGTTGGTGCGTCAGGATCATCCTGAGATGCCGGTTCCACGGCATCGGCGATCACATGCCTCTGATATCTCACTGTCACACAGTTCAGACGTTTGCCAGGAGTCGAGCCGTACGAAGGTTCAGATGAACCTCAATGTGAAAATTACATTTCTGTTTTATCACACATATGGTTCGGTCCTTGTGTGATGATGTGGAGAGATTTTAGTTGAAAATGTCTCCATTAAACAAAATCAATATGGCGTATTGGTTTGTGCCATTTATAGCTGAGCAGAAAGGTTTCATCCTACACAGTTTGCTCTCGTATGTTTAGCTCATTTAGGAACCTGCTGAGCGGGGACACCTTTCATTTTTCACCAGGACTTCAACCTAAGGGAACGACAGCCGTGACTGATACTCAAGCATTATTCATGTGCTGTTAATGGGTGAAAGTTAGAGAAGGGGAACTGCCATATGATGGAGGTGACATGATAAAAAAGAAAAATGGAGATGTGAGCAGTGAAAAACTATTGATCATTAAGATAATATCTATATTATCCCTATATATATTATGCTGAGTTACAATTTGTTTTTAAAGTGCATTGGTCATACACACATGCTGTAAAACTACCTGAACAACACCTGATTCCACTGCTTCCACTGCACTGTGCATGTTTCTTTGTGCTGTACATTTTTATTTGTCCACTGTGCAGACCAGGCAGGAAGTCATTTCGCAAACTTTTGTAAGGAGGCCTAATGGTAAAACTAAGGTGGCCGAAGTAGCATGTGATCATTGATAACAGTATAGATATAATGTAAGATATCATGTAAGGGGGTTGCTTATAAATATATTTGATACATGAGCATTTCATGAAAGGTTTTTACATTTGCTCTTTTTAACACAAAATGTCACGTAGCTCCACAAAGATCCTCATTTATACTTGAACATTTCTGACAGAACTTGGACACACTAACAGCAATATCCGCTGTGGCTGAATATATAAAGAGATGAACACAAGCTGCAGAACATTCAAAGAAAAAAACATCAGTTTTTCGCCACCTGCTTGATTGACAAGTGGCCTCTGGAAAGTGCAGGACAAAAACACAGCAGTGGTGAACAGCAAAGATGGATGGAAACTGAAAACCCACTGATTATCACCTCGAATGTGGGGATTTTATAATGTGGAAATTAAATAATGTTCTCAAATGGCATATCTTTGAATAAAAAGTCCAAAAATAACTCAGTAAAAACCATTTACTTATCTCTGTTGCCTGACTTTGAATTTTTTCATATGTGGTTCCTCTAAGTGGCATGAGAAGAGGAAACAGAGCATGAGGAAGTGATAAGATAATAATGAAGCTGTTAACACTGATACAGCAAGGACTTTGCATTGTCATTGCCCCGTTCGGATCAATAGATACCACAGGAATCACACATGTGATCCCCCATGTCCCCTTCACAGTCACACATTCACACATGCACACGCTTGTTAGAAAAAAAAAAAAAAGAAAACAGTAGTAGAAGTGCTGCCAGACTATATGGGAAAATATATGAAATTATACCACAATCAAAATATTTCCCTGATTCTTCATCATATTATGGCAATAACATGTCAAAAACTGTCCAACAGACACGGTTTGTTTGAACCTTGAGTCAGGTTTCAATGAAGCTAAACAGCCTGTTTCTTCCTCTCTATAATGGCATGTACTGGAATCACAGGGGGCAATGTCCGTGTAATAACCATGATACGGTCTGATTTCTAAACCACCATATGTAAACAACTGTTTATCTTCATGTGGGCACCCATGAGTGGAGGCTGGTGTGTAAACATGTAGTGAATGACAATATAGTAAAACACAGTTGCGATACTATAATAATCATATAGAAATTATAATTGCTGACAAATGCTGAACATTAATAAACACGTGCATTGCGTGATTTGTGGAAAATCAGTGAGAAAAAATGACTTGAATTCATTTTCAACCTTAAGACTAAAAAGTGGTGAAAGGAGTGAGTACTGGGTGGAACGGCTTCAGTGTCCCTGTCAAGATTAAATCAGCATAATAACAGTGCATTAAAATATGCATAGTCTGTTTGGTCTGCATCTACTTCCTATATTGCAAAATATTAACCAAAGAATGACGAAATGAATGCATCAATTGCTATATAAAGAGAGTGTATCTCTGAGTGGGTAGATAGGCATCTATCCACTCAGCGATTTGTCTTGTCTTTGACATCAGTTTTTTGACTCTTGACTCAGTCATCAGGAAGGTATGGACTAAATATTTTGTCTTGAAGCTTGCATTGTAAAAAAACAACAACTTAACACTTTATTCAAGAACCATTGAATCGAGGGCAACTGGACTTCTCTCATCCAGAAGGCTTCTTCAGTTCTTCAGCTCACTTCTCAGAACTGAAGAAGCCTCTTGGATGAAAGGTGATGAAAGGTGAAATGTCTTCAAGTATCTAAAACCGAGTGCGGGTTCCCTCGATTCAACCCTTCTTGGATGACCATGACTTGGACGAGGCTTCACAGACCACTGTACACTTTGTTTTTTTAAAGTCAGTGGAACTGTGGCTATGTAATTGTGGCCTCTGTGATGTACTTGTGCTTGTTTTCAGGATGAAGTTCATCGCCCTGTTTCTTGTGTTGTCACTGGTCGTCCTCATGGCTGAACCTGGGGAAGGTTTTTTTCACCACATTCTCTCGGGAATTTTTCACGGTAAAAAGGGTTTTTTATATTTCAACAAAAGCACAATTTTAGTATCAATTATCAAACCGAGGCATTAAAACCAGTTTCTGGTTTTAATGTTGTATATAGGTGTGGAGTCCATTATTGAACATTTTGACATGGGATCAAAACATTGTCTACTACTAAATGATTTTGGAGTCAGTGTTCTTGCTATTTCCAATAGGGGTTGCGTATTATGAGTATTATGTTTCAATGCATTTTTGGTATTGCTGGTATTGACAACATATTGAAATCTGTCAGGGTTATTCTCATTCTTTGACCTAATCATTTAGACACTGATGCATTTGAGAGGTTTGATGTTTTTTTTATAAACGGGGTTTTTGTAGAAAAGTAATATTATGTATCACTTTTGGGTTTTCTATATTATTACACTATGCACTGTTATACTACGCACGAGCATGTGTTTAAAATCTTTATTTATAAGGCCTGAGGACTCATGATGTCAGAGTTAATGTAATTTTTTTCCTCTCCTTTCTGTTTTTGTTTAGTTGGCAAAATGATCCACGGGTGAGGACCTTTTACTATGGTTATCATTTCCACAAACATTTCAGTTACTACAGATAATATTTCAAAGAAATAATATGTGTGTGTGTGTGTTGACATATGTACATATGGTCAATTCTATCTCCCTTCAATAGCGCGATCCAAAGGAGGAGACATGGCATGACAGAGCTAGAGCAGGAGCAGTTTGACCGAGATCGGGCTGATTTTGCCTAGACCTCCTATGACCTATAGTGGTTCACCTGAAGGAGTCACTGTGAAGCAATTCACACACAATTGTCTAATGGTGCTATTCTTGGGTTCTTTGGAAAAATATAATTCATCAATTCAAATAAAATTGCATTTTAAAGAGTTATCCCATTGTCTTTATTTGGCTGTAATATTTATAGTCTTGTACATTGTATCTAATATGCTACTTTAATATAATCTAATTTAATACTTTAATCACATTTTACTTTCATCCTGTGGGTTTTAATAGATGTGCTATGCAAACACAACAAAATCTCCTGCATAGTCCTTAAATCTGCCAGTATAAAAGAGAGCATCATCATCAAAAAGCTTGACTCAGCTTCCACCGTTCTGAGAGCTGCACAGATGTGTGTGGAAACTGTGGTTGCACATAATAAAATTTTACTTCAACAGTCTTACCTTACTAAGCATTAATAGACAGCAGTAGTAAGTAAATAAGCAAATTTCACTGATTTATCATCTGAAGTGGCTATAAATTGTTTTACTAATCACCTTGAGGTGTGTTAGATGACTAACAAAGAGGAGTTAAGGTGTAATGTGGAGCAGCTTTTTAGTAACTCCTTTTGCAAGGACAGCTTCCACAGAGCTGATTGACGTCATTGTTAGTTAATGGTAAATATTTTGAAGATTACCATAGAAGTAATTTCTAGATATTTTTCCTCTATACTGCAGATTTGACATGCTTACTGTCAGTTCAAATGAATAATCCTAATAAACAAAAGGAAGCTACTGAGCTTACTTCAGGCACATTTGCACAGGGCCAAGGATATAATGAAAATGCCTTTATTGTGTTAGCGCATATCAGAGTAATATATATAACAAGAAAATCCCAAAAAGGGCTATGGTTATGGGAGCATCGTGATTCCTCATATAAAGAGATTTCACCGGGATTACAAGTAGGCTATATTGGGACCCACTTAACTTAGCAGTGCTTCTGTTGGAGCCTGATGAGTGGCGTCTGATGACTCCATCCTTTATGTTTGGTGTTGGAAACCAACTGTTATACAATAATGAAAGGAGGGTTGGTTGTTGTTGTTCTTTTTTTTTTCTACAAAGCATGCCTTCTTCCTCTCTTTCTGTCCAACCACTGCAGTTCCTCTTTTCACTGACCAAAGTAAAGACAAAGTAAGATATTAATCACCATCATGATTATGTTCAATTAAAATGAGCAGTCAAAGGATACCAACCATTTTCTAAACAATATTGAGATGGTGTAAACCAGTTTACAAGAAGACTTATATATATAACTCTGAGTGTGTTACTCTGATATCAAGATGAGTCTTACTTGCTGGTTACAGCGAGGAGTCAGGATGACACAGCATGAGAAGGAATAAAGCCGACATACAATGCAAACCTTAACTGAGGAACAAGAGACAACACTGCTATCTATAGGTGTAATTTGACATTAACTCTCTATGTCAATATCCACTGTAATTGCCAATGATTGTCTGCATTACCTCTGAAATGGCTTTGCAAAGGGGATTTTCTTATGACAACAATATTTTAGACAAGCTTCTAGCTTTTAACAAATGAGAGTAGCTTTGTACAGACGACACCATATGCTTTAGATTAACCTCCTGTGGGTTCTGAGCATGAGGCAGACTTGTATAACTCTGTGGTAAAGTATTGTTACAGTCAACAGAACCAAATGATCATCAAAGAGAGTTGTTAATTATCAGACTGCAGCACATGCAGAGGTTTTGGCCTTTTCCCTTCACAAAATAACAGTGACATTAATTATTACCACTAACATATTTGCAGACAACAGTGCAGTGCACTGTCAAGTCCAGACTATTCAGAAAGGGTGGAAGAATAAATCAAGCACCCCTTGTCTTTCGTTCTCTCTCTCTCTCTCTGTCTCTCTCTCTCTCTTACATGCAAAACTTTACAGTTCAACCAGAGGGAAAGTCTGAACGTGTGAAACTCGCATTTAGTTCTTGACCAGGCCTCTGGGTGTATGGGTCTGAGTTGCAGTAATGACTTGGTTCCAAGATAATGTTTCTTACGATGCACCAGTTAAAGCATGCGCACAAAAGTTATTTAAAATGGACAACAAATTGTTTGCACAAGCACTCCACATCTGCTGTGTGCTGGGCCTCAGACATTTCCCGGTCCCTGCCTGTTAGAGAAAACACTCATTCTGCCTCTGGACCTACACGACGCCTGGTTCCGAAGGGAGCATCCTACTGAGAGGGAAGACATCCTGAGTCTTTCACCTACAAATGCTTCCATGAAAATAAACAAGCAAGAATATATAGTATAATAAATGACAACACATGATAAACACAGGAGTCATATGACCTCCAAGAGCACTTGAATTTGATTGGCTGCTGAGAGGGTGGTACTTTCATGTTAACTGCAAAGCTCTGATAAAAGTACACCGCAATTCCTCTTGGTGGAGTAGTGTGTAATAGATAATTTAGTGCATTCATTTGGTTAAAACACATTTAATGTCTCCATCTGGGTCTCTTCCACATTCCCACATATAAATTATTTTGCACATTAATGAATAGAATCACAACCCACCAGTAAATACACAGTCATTGGTCTAATTAGCAGAATTGGATAGAAATGATTGAGAGTTTAGCTCAGTGTTTAGACTACAGTATGTAAGTGATAAGCCAAGACAGGGTGTCCAGGTTTTTCACAACAGACAACGGACGCAACGAAGAGAGAGAAATGAGGGAAAAAAAAAGAAGTAAACTTGATGCAACTAGTAAAATGCAGAAAGCAAACAAAACAATAAGATAATAGCCCCAAATTCAAATTGGATGCAGGACCCAAACGGCAACCCTGCCTCCTAGTAAATTACATTTATACACACCTAAACTGGTATAATAATGATATTATATATTGTATTGTGTGATGGTTAATTGAGTATCAGGAACAGGTTTGCAAGCAGCATGCTGTGAAGACAAAACAGGCAACTGCTGACCTCACAGAGAAGACACTGAGAGCAGCAGCGGTGTCAAGTCAAGATAAAACAGACGACAAGACGACAGCTGCGATGTAATAACGTGAAGAAGACAAACAAGATGAGGTAGACCCTGTAATAGTTTGTTAAACAGAAAAGACCTGGTCCACATACAGCTACATTAAACACAACCCTCCCACAGAGAAAAGATGGCAACAGCAGGTTAGCATGCCCCTTCCTCTCTTATGTGTGCTGTAAAGACACAGGACTGTTATTAGATGAGAGTCTGTGAATAAGAAACTCTTCCTCTTCCTCAAACTATGTGGTGCCATGTACAATTCTATGATCATCACTGTCTGAAAGCACTAGAATACACAGCTGCAGTGACAATGAATTTCGTGGATGTATTTAATGTCATTCATTAGTGTTATCTAATTATTTTTCTGTGATTAAAGGCTCAACAATTAGTTAATAAAAGTAACTGATTACTTTATTTTCCAAGGAAAAGGTTTGTTCGATGTAACAGGTCATCTAACCACATCAGCTTGGACTGTGGGACACTATAACAGCTGTGGTGATATCTCAGTGATGCCTTGGGGGAATTTCTTCAAACTTGGCGCTATTTGATTTTGGTGGTCAAAGGTCACAAAACATGGCGTCTTGAATGTGATCTCAACACCTACCACAAATTTTGCACAAACATTCACGTAGTGTAAAAGATGACCTGATTAGACTTTGGCATTCAAAGATGAAGATCACTATGACCTCGTGACCTCTGACAAAACACGTTTCTGGCCTGTTGAACGCGATATCTCAGTCTGGAGGGAATTTCTTCCAAATTTGGCTCAAACTTTGACTTGAACTGAAACTCATGAACTAATTAGAAAAACACTTTAAGGTTTTTTATGGCAAAGAAGTTAAACAAACTGGAGTAAAAGCAGATGTTTTTAATCAACAATGTTCCTACAATGTGGCAAAAAGTGCTTTTAAAGACTTTACTGAAAGAAGTTGTAGGTACAATGGAATACTGAAAATCAAAGACTTTAAAGAAGTGAAATAAACTTGTTTAATTTTGTTCTTCAAGAAACACATCCATGGCTGATGAAGCCCTGAGGACACATTTAACAAAGCATGACACTGTTAGAGTTTAAAGTTTAGACTAGCTCGACTTATAGTAGAGGTCTCGAACGACATACATTTAATTTTTTCTTCGTAAACATTTTGTGAGTGTAGCATGATTTTCTGCTGTGTTTCCTCCCTCGGACTGGTTGAAACATTTTCTTGCACAACTCTGATCAAAGAAAAGAACGACAGTGCACTGTAGCTTCGAATGAACCATTACTACCTCTTTCCATGGGTGTCTCTCTAGGTGTTACATGTCAAAACATTCATCAGCATCAATGTGTTGATCGCTGATAAAAACGTTCTTGCACAATAACAATGACTTGACATTAATATGACCCCCCCCCTCTGCCATCTTCCTTTATATTTCAGGATGGTGTGACAGCATGTGGAGAGCACTCTCACGGCTTCTTTGTGCTACACTCAGTAGAGTTAGACATATTTAGCTTTATTTTTATGCTTTGGTTGAATGACTCAAGTATAGGTGGCCATTCATGTCATATTATTTGAAGCCAGATTTTCCTACATTCCCCCTCTGACTCAGTATTTCACAAATCGTGCAAAAGCATGCCTGCGTCAACTGTGATGAATAACCGGCACCTGATATTTACTGCGGAAGGGAACACAGTGTTTGTTTCTATTTCTTTCACGCAACACCAGGAGACAACAGAGCAGGAAGGCTTCACTCGCTTGCTTCTTATCCCCATGTAAGACCTACTGAAGTATGAAGGCTTACCAGGCGCATATTGATGTTTAATGTTTGGTGAATGTTTCCCACTTTATGTCAAAATTATGACAAATGTGCTATTTGCACAGCACATTTGATTACAGGGAAGGTTATTGAGGTTCACGGTAAAAAAACAGAGAAATGCAATGTATCTATTAATGCAAAAGTGTCAGAGGAACACAAGAAAAGACAAAGAAAAAAAAGTTCAATGGGTTGGATGGTGAAGAAAAGAAAATGACATAGTAAAAGTCACATAAAAGAAATATTTGGCCGAACTCTCGCAACATACATTTGTGTTTTACTCAAGAGATCATCTGCAAACTCGCTCAACAACAGGATCCCTCCAGCTGTTTTCCATGACTCTTCATTAATGTGTTCCTGTTCATTGGAGCTGATTGTACACTTGTGTGATCAGGCTCAAGACACAAATCCAGACATGGGATTTTTTTTCTAATTTGTTTCAGTGCAGTTGAAAATGAGCAGATCATCAAATTGTTGTTTTTAGTTTTAATTCCAACGTATGTTCTGTTGTTATGTCACAAACTTGAAAGTTGAAAAAAATGTAATTAAATTAAGACCACAATGAGGATGTTGTAAGTTTCACCTCACTGTTTTATCTTCAAAATGCCTCAGTCAAACTGGTTTCACAACATTTGGCTGATTAAAAAAAGCCACCTCATCATGCATCATCAGTTTAATGCATTGGTGATATTTAGCAAAGCCATACAGGCCAGACTTAACAGCCACTTCAGGCCACTTGATATAGATGTGAAAGTCCAACAATATGTGACATTAATGCACATTTCTATCAAATGGTTGTTGTACAGTTTATTAGCTGCAGCTCAATTTAATGCAGAGGGGCAATATACTCTATATACTGATGACCTAATACACAGACATTTCTTAACCAACAATAAATCAGATATTCCCGAGTGGAAAAAATAGAAATTCACTTCTTCAAATTCATTAAACACTGCTAACAGGCTACATCGGTCAGTCATGCACTAAGCACCAGTATGGGCAGGCTGGACAGAGCTATGCAGGGAATTGCATGCTGTTACTAATAGGCCTTTTTTCCCCCCAGCAGGCATTTTGACTCGTCATAGTAGTAATAGTACAGGTGTGACTAATGACATTAATACCAATACTCTGAAACTGAAGCAGCTAAATGGAGTTCATTCATTATTTACACCTGTGCTTTATTACATGGATGTTTCAAAAAAATGTCTTCTGCGAAAAAGTCCTAAAAAGAAACATTAAAGTTTGGGATGTTTCATCCTAAAAACTATAGTCACCCAAGTCTTTGCAAATGCACACAGTCCTGAGTATGCTAACACCTGTTTGCATGGACCATCAGTGTTTAGGAAAAATACAAATTTCCTAATTTTGGAAAATACAGTTAAGATGAACAGACCGATAGCACTCTGTGAAGCTACTGCTTGCAGTGAGTTAGCATTAGCTTAGCACAAAGACAGGAAACAGAAGGTAATGGCTCCTTCAAATGGGAACAAAATCCATTTACCAGTTCATCAATTCACAACGTAAACTGCATATCTTTTGTTTAATCTGTACAAAGACGGAAATGCTGCCCCGTTTTTGATGCCCGTGAATGATATTCTTTTTTTTTTGTGTGTAGGTTAGACTATAATTTCTCTGATGGTTTATCATAAACTGTGTCAACTCAAGAGTTTCCAAAGTCTGAACTCAAAGAAGGGAAGCATTTCAAACTCAACATTACTTCATTTATGTAAAAGCGTCGGTGCAAACACAACACAGTCGGTAAAAACGAAAAACACAGAGTAGATGACAAACAGGTACAGCTCAGCTGGTGGAAAAGAGTTTAAAATAGTAAATGTGCTTAAAATAATCCAAACATAAACAGTAGTAGGTGAGTGGGGTCAGTAAGGTCAAGCCCCAGGCTAATACAGACATTAATGAGTGTGATGGATGTGTTCTCTGTATTTTTGGTCAGTGTTAACGACATTCTTTGAGCTAACATAGGTAAAGACATATGAGCTGCTGACAGGAGTTTGAGAAAATGAAGACCTGACTGAAAACACCTGTACTGACATCACTGATGAGTGTGTGGTTAGAGGTTCATCGTGTTGGAAAGTTCACACCCCAAATCATCAGGAATGTCCAGGTATTTCCACAGTTGTTTGCAGATTTTGCTGAAGTGTGAGCTATGTGTCTAGACTGTCCTAATTACTATTCTGCTACATCTAGCCATAAATTACATAACATTTACTTCTCCTTATGCAAATTTGAGTCTAACCACTTTCTCATGACTTGAAGAACTCGCCCTTGTGAAAATAGAAACTGAATTCAGATTAACACCTACTGGGCGTAAAAGACAACGATTCTGCTGAATACCACACGGGTACTGAGGAACCCACTTCAGCCCCACCCACTGAAAGGCACAGTTTATCACCACAGTTCAATCTCATATCAGCTATAGATCTCACAGCTGCCCTCTCTGACACATCGATTAACTCTGACTATCAATCTGAGGACAGGTAAACAATATACATTGTATTTCTGTTTTATTTATTTAATGCAAATAATTTACGATGTGATGATGATTTAGATAAATTGATGAAGAAATTGATGAAATAATGAAGTGAATGAAGAGATCTGTCACAGTTAAGACGAGATATTACTTATCTAGAGTAACTGATGGCATGGAATACAAATGGGCAGCAGTTATAATGTTATAGAACAGACTCTTAATGTGTTACACTGCTGTTTTACAGGATGAAGTTTGTTATGATCTTTCTCGTGTTGTCGCTGGTCGTCCTCATGGCTGAACCTGGGGAGTGTTTCTTTAAACACCTGAAAACCATATGGTCAGGTGCCAAGGCCATATTCAGAGGTGCCAGGGCGGGATGGAGAGGTAAATCATAACTGAATGCACAAGATGTGTCAACAAATATAAACGATTTGTCCACTCACTGCACTAACCAACTACATATAAGTTGATTTAAGTTAGCAGCTGAATTCGTTATGTACTGATTTTTTTTTCATGTCCGGTAATTTTTAATTTTTTTTTTTTATCTCTTTGCTTTTTATAGGACACAGAAACTCACGCAGAATGGCTGCGATAAGGTGAGAACGCCTGATGAGTATTTTTAGTAGTTAGAAATGAGTAAAAACCTGCATGACATTCTCAAGCTTATAAAACCTTTTAACAAACTTAATAAGAAACACCTACTGAATCAAGTTCAAACTAAATCAAATGTGCATCTTAATTAGTGCTATAGTTGACCATTATTTAGATTATATAAAGATTAACTACTTTTACTACTAATACTACTTTCAGCCCTAACCTTAATTCCTTCCTCTAACTAGGTACAGAAGTGCATGGGCAAATTGCATGCGGTACCAGCAAGGCGGTTATAACCAAAATCGGCGGCCTTATGGGAAGTGAACCTGTTCATTTTAAAGAGTTTGAGCTGCAACTTTCTGCTTTGCAATGCCACAAAGAAATGGATCACAAAACTCAAGAGCGCAAAACAGTGGTCTTGTGTTTGAATAAAGGGCTTGAGATGCAGTGATTTTTTTGCCACAGCTTGAAATGATTTGGAAAAATGTTGCTTGATCAATGTTTAATCAATGCTTGATTTTGCGTTTCAATTAATAAAACTGTAGAACAAAAATGTCAATGCTGCTTTGTGGTATTATTTAAGTAAATAAATTCATTTAAAGTGCGTATTGTTGTTATTACTTTTAAAAATAATTCCTCTTCCATTGTGTTTCTGAGTTTAAGTGTTGTTGTCCATTATATTTCCCAAGAGCCCAAGGTGATGTAAAATGTCTTCTTTTGTTTGGCCAACGGTCCAAAGGTCAAAGATATTCAATATACTAAAATGTAAGAGCAGGAAAAGTGGCTAATTCTTATATTTGAGAAACTGGAACCAATAACTGCTGCTTTATAATGACTTAAAATTATAGTAATCAACTGTCAAAACAGTTTCCAAAGAATTTTCTATCAACAGTCTAATATATGAATCGTGGTAATTCTAGCACAGATGACATTCTCTCAAAGGCTCTAGACATCTAGACCAGTATCTACAATTACTAATGAATAATTAGAGTCAGGTGTAAATTGTGTGAAGCTACACTGCGACTTACATGATGTCAGTAAACTCAACGTATAATAACGGGATAAAGTGTCCTGCCCAAACAGGTAGAACGAAACTAAGTCGAGTGCTGTTTGTAGGTGCCAACACTGTACGGAGAAAAGATCTAATTATACAACGTTAATGTTTTTTTTTTACATGACTAGATAATTAGCGATCTGCAAACTGATATTACCCATACACTTTAAGGACATGGTGCAGGATGACACATACTTTATATTGAATGAGCTACAGGAGAAAGCTTGTTGTTCAGAATGTGTGTTTCAGGCCACAGCGTCATCGTCAGCCTGAGACATATGGTGATGTTTAAAATCAGATGACTTGGTTGGCAGTATGCTAAACAAAAGTTCTGTTTACATGGACGGGGAATCAGTGACATTCTGATTTGATGTTTCTGGGTGAAAAAAAGAGCAGAGGCCAAGTACAGCAATTTAGCTGTAGAAGAAGACCCATATGTTTCCCATATGTGCCTGTTCTTGTAATGTACAGTATTTCATCCAGGTGGCACAAGAGCGTGTAGTCTAAGATGTTTCACAAATGACCAAGACTGAAATCCAACAGCGCCACGCGCCACAGAGAGTGACAGTGACAATGTGAAGAATCTTATTCACCCAAGGCACTTTTAGCACCATTACCCAATGCTGTGTTTTTCATTTCATGTTTCCCTCTACCTTTCTCAAATATCTTGTTCATACTGGTTTCATAACGTTTTGCTAATAAGGTAA
This sequence comes from Seriola aureovittata, assembly GCF_021018895.1. Lineage (NCBI taxonomy): Eukaryota > Metazoa > Chordata > Actinopteri > Carangiformes > Carangidae > Seriola > Seriola aureovittata. Next base: position 4,151,438 of record NC_079382.1, read on the forward strand.
ATTTCTCTCAAACACTGGCCAGTGCCTGAAAGAAAGTAAATAATAAATAAATAAATAAAGGCTGCTCCACCGGGTCGTCTCCTTAGGCGTGTGATTGACAGTCGTTATTAGTCATTAGTCTGTTTGGGTGTATTTGAATGCACCACTTCTGCTCTGGCTGCCTGAAGTCTGGCCTCTTCAATTACAGTGCAAAATACATGGGAAAACCATGTTCACATTTTAGTTACTTGTTTGGTTGGATCATCGAGCTGAGTCATAACACAAGTTGAGATGAGGTCAACAACTTCCGCCTACACAACTTGATATTGCAAAATACAATGAGAACCACAAAATTACAAAGTCTTGTAGTTGGTTGAGAAATTCATCCCTGACCTTATAAAAAAAGACAGGTGCTCCACAACATTAGACTCAGACTCTCTCATCACCTGGAGATCTCGCACTACTCTCTTCTGTCTTCGACAATAGTCTTCTGTCTCTGACAGTCAATCTGTTGAAAGGTAAGACGCACAATTTCATCTTCACTAATAAATGCAAAGTCTTTGGGATATGTGATGACAATTGGTCCTGGATGTATATCATGACTGGATATGACCGATAAGATACTGTGTATTTTTTGTTTTTCAGGATGCGGTGTGTGATGATCTTTCTGGTGTTGACGCTGGTCGTCCTCATGGCTGAACCCAAGAATATTTTTAAAAAATTCGGAAAGGCAATGAAAGGAAAAGGTAAATAATCTCACCATATTTAGTTTCAACTTGAATAAGTTGAAACACAGTCGGTGTAAACAGGCTACACTCAGTTGTGAACAAAGCAAGATGTGGCCTTGAAATCTATTTTTTTGCAAAAGTTGTCAATAATATTTGGCTATGAGAGTTTGGCTGGAAGTCTGGGAACCCCAGGTGGTTCCCTGCTTTACTAGTTGGTAACATATCCTTGGCTACAGCATATTTTTCAGCTCCATACACCACTTCTCCTGTGTTCTTCTTTAAGAAAAAAAAGAAACCAAAAGAGAGAAAGGACGTTTTATATTTTTTGTTTGTTGTTGTTGTTTGCATTAATATTAATACATTTTTAAATATTTATATACTGAGTGCTAAATATGAGGACTTATTATTTTAAACCATTATTTCAAACATTACTAAACAATCGTTAGTAATGACATAATAATGACTATTATGCTGTTTTGATGTTATTTCATTTTTATCTCGTCTGTTTCACAGGCCAGTATTCCAAAACGTAAGTACTCTTAATTGCTACTTATAACAATAGTAAGTACAGTATTAAAAAAAACAACACCGATTGAAGATTAAACAAAAATATATGATGTATACATTAAGAGCACTTGGTGAATCTGACAAACTCATATCCGTATCTCAATTCCTTACTTCCCATAGACTTGGAAAGGCATTCGCTGGAGCCATTGGTCAAGCCATTGGTCAAGCCATTGGTCAAGGCTACGGTCAAGGCTACGGTCAAGGCTATGGTCAAATCAATGGTCAAGGCTATGGGCAAGGTTACGGTCAAGTCAATGGTCAAGCAGCAGATTTTCATGGATGAAAGTTCATGGAGATGTTCTACTTGGCCTGGCACAAGAATAAATGCAACTTCAATGCAACGCTTTGCAATGAAAAAATAAATGGATCAACAAACAAACGAGTTGTGTCACATTTCTGTAATCATGTAAAGATCATTTAGGGAGTGTTGTCACAGCTTCCAGTGGTTTTAAAAATGTGAAATGGCTTGCTATTAACTGCCCTGATGAATAAAACTGCAATACAAAAAGTAAAAACTGAACATGGTGTTTTAACTAGAGTGAATATGAAGGATGCACAAATCCAATACACTAGTTTGGTATTGACGTTGTATTAGAACTGACCTTATTAAATGGATTGGGCATCAGCCGTGATGTAAGAGATCCACGTTAAATAGTTTTTTGTCATTAAAGAACAAATTACACAGTGATGACATTACCCCACCTTACAACACCTCACATAAAATTTATTTCAATCAATTCTAAACCTTGAGCTGTACAGATTTTAAATAAAAAGAATCTAGTATTACACTCACAGTCGTTTATCTCCATCAACCAGCCAAGTTGCAGGAAATATTGTCACAATCTCCACTTCCTGAGTTACAGTGTTTAATAATGGCCAGAAGGGTTTTTGCAGAACATTATGATTTCACAGAAAAGTCCCGACCTTTGACCTTATGGATATGAAATGTCATCACTTAATTTAATCTTTATAGACATTTGAGTTAAATTGTGCCGTTGTGGCCAAAAACGTGTTTTGTGAGGTCACAGTGACCTTTGAACTTTGACCTTTAACCAAAAAAATCTAATAAATTCTTCCTTGAGTCCAAATAAATGTTTGTGCTGAATCTGAAGAAATTCCCTCAAGGTGTTATTGAGATATCGCCTTCATGAGAATGGGACAGACGGACAACCCTAAAGAAAATATGCCTCTGGCCTCGGCTGTCGTTGGTGTAGAGCAGGGGTCCCCAAACTTTTTCCTGTGAGGGCCACATAACTTTTCCCTTCTCTGATGGGGGGCCGGGTTCAGTTTGTAACAGAAAAAGTGTGACGATCGCAGGGGTGCCTAAACGTAAAAATTTATTGTTTTATAGAAAGCCACACATAACCAAATAACCCTTTCCGGGTTCTTCACAGAAAAAAAAGTCAGGAAATAAATAATAACACTATTAATGAAATAAATAATAATAGTTCAGGGGGCCGGGCCAAATGTGGGGGCGGGCCGTATCCGGCCCGCGGGCCTTAGTTTGGGGACCACTGGTGTAGAGGCATAAAAAGAGTGCAGTGGTATTGGAGTGGCACTGGAGTTGAGCTGAGTTTTCATTAAGTCCTTCTACCTTAACTTTAATGTTGTCATTTACGGGTTCAGTTGCCGTTTAACTATTTATTACAGAGAGAAATGGGTCCAGATAAGGAACACTGCTCCATCTCCTTTGTTGTGTGATTGAAGGTCGATTGTGCCATCAGTTTTGACAGGAGTTGCTTCTCAACCTCTGTGTTGGACAGTGCAGGACTATTATAGGTGACACAAACATCTGGAGGATTTTTCACTATAAAACCTCCAACAAACCAACCTGTGGCAAACAATAGTGTGTTTGTGGCAATATGATACATTACTAATTATTTCTATCAATTAATTATTGTCTTAATACTTTTATTCGTTTCGACAAAAAGATAACATACAGAAGCTTCAGGACATTATCCTCGTGTCACTCTGTGTTTTGTCACTGTTGGCGAGATGTGATTGCAACACCAAGACCACTGTCTCAAAGCTAAAAAGTGCATCTCCTACTTTTTAAACATCTTTTCTTTTCTTTTTTTTATGGTATTAACATTTATTGTGTTAATTTGCTATCGTATGTTGATAGACTTGAGAGAGAGCATAATTAAAACACCTGGAAAAACCGAGCATTTGAGTGCGCTCAGGAGTGTATCTGTGCTTCTTATGTAGCTGAAGAAAGCACTTATGTATTTGAGGGGATTACACACAGGATGATTATGTAGCAAATTACTGAAGAAAAATTAAAATAAAAAGCTCCCAAATATCAACTTGGGCTCTGGAATAAGATAAGAATTCTATTTCTCTGTGGTCAGTACGTGTTTTGGAGGTGATAACATTTAATGTTGAGGTAAGATGTAAGTTATTGACATGACCAGATCCTTAAAGAAATCCTGGAGCTATTGGAAGAATTTACATTTACAGTTTCCAAACAGATGTTAATAGAGTGGAATCACTTCCTGATTGAAAAACTGTTATATTTTGAGGTTAGAACTTACATACATGACATATATACGTGACATTGCAAAACACAATGACTAATACGATGATGCTAAATAGTATCTATAACAATGTGAGGGAACCATTTTCACTGTTAAAGGTCCCATATTATATAAAGAGATTTCAATGTCTGTGTTGCTTATAAAGCAGGTCTAGGTTATATATCCATACTGTGAAAGTATCAAAGCGCTCAGTCCACAGAGAAACGCACACAGCCTGTACTCAGAAACTGAGCCTTGAAACCAGCCGTCAGGACTTCTGGAACTGTTTGATGTCACAACAAAGCAGTCACTGCTCTCAGCCAAGCCCCACCCACCTGGACCAACCGCCAAACCTTCCAAATCTTGCAGGATTTGGTTTATCTGAGCGTTTACCTGAAATCTGCTATATTTTTATTCGATCACTCAGGAAACAGTCAGCCAATCAGAAGAGAGGCTCAGAGCTTCCTCTCAAAGATAATATATGTTCAGCTGTGTTTAAAGTCAGGAGCTTCTTGTTGGTTAAAACAGCCAGGTCGCCCCGTCCTCCTCTGATGCTTTTATTTTTGTCCTCACAAAATGAAAATAAATAAATAAACAAACAGGGGGCGACTTCTTTCCTTTACAGAAACCTAGCTGGTCTGAATCTTTATTGATGATATAGTGCTTTAAGTGAGACAAGAGGCCACCGAGGTGAGACATTACTTCACCAACCACATCTCCAAACACTGATAATGGATGATTCTGCAAAACCTAGATTTACAGTTAATGCGTAGTATTTGCAAGATCATTACAATGTTTTAAAAAATGTATATGACTACAATATCTGTGCATTTGTAAAATAAGGTGTGGGTAATGTTGTGCAGCTAAAATACTCATATATCGTATGGTATCTTCCAGGATGATTCATATTATCTGCGACATTGAGCTTTTTAAGGTTCTCTAAAACTGAAACACAAGTGTGTAATAGCTTTGTCCAGAAACGGCTAAACAAACCAATGTCAGATTATTTGCACGTCATATTCTTTGATATATAGCATAAAAATATGAGCCTGCCCGCTTATGTCACTTCAGGCTGTGTGTGTTCACCCTCTCAGAAGTCACAATCTTTTTTTTTTATTAACAGTTTTAAGCTGATAACACATTGCTACAACAGCACAGTAGCGAATCTTATGATGTATCAGCGGGACTGAATGAAATATTAAACATATATTACGTGGCGTATAAACTGAATGAAGTTCTGTCCTGGTTACAGAAGTTTTCTGGTTGTTATGTCACTTGATTCTGAAACTGAAGAGCCAATCTCTCAAGCAACACACCGCCAGGAAATGTCATCTTTAATATTAATAATGTCTTTATATTACCACTCCTGTGGGTTGTGTGCGAAAATGTATAATTGTTTTTGTTTTTCTATACCTCATAGATTCTCTTTATAAATTGTGGAGGCTACAGGACCACAGCAAAAGACGTTGCTCTCCACTCTTAAGAGAGGAAGTGAAAGCAAAATAGTACATGCTAAGTGGTAAAAAAAAAAAAAAAAAAAATTGTGCTTTACCGTGGAATTATGCAAGAAAATAGGACAATGACCCTGTATGAAATGTATGAATTCATAATATATCTGTGACTATAACCTTAATAGCAAAGAAATAAGAAAATGTAATTTCTTCTGTTGCCTCAATGAGAGAATTTAAGCAGATAATTATGTCCGATAATGCAGAACCTCTTTACAGGCAGACCACTTTATATCTGGTTCTGAATGGGGATTTTCTTTCTTTCTTTCTGTCTCTGGCATTGAAAGAGAGCAGCAGACAATAAAGTTTTAGAAATCACAGAAAAACGACCCTCCAGAATTTGACTGAGAATCAGCAGATTTTTAAGTTTTCTTCAGTATGAGAGGAAATCCAGTGATAGTTGTCGGTACATCACAAAGAAACTTATAAGAGCTAATTAAAGGTCCCATATTTTACATGTTTCCAGGGTTTTATTTGAAGTGTTGATCCATAAGTAGTTTTAAATAACAAAAACCATCTCTATGTAGTTTTAAATCTCATGTCATGCTTCTCTCTGGAGCTCTAGATTTCAGGTAAACACTCAGAGAAACCAAATCCTGCAAGGTTTGGATGGTGGGTCCAGGTGGGCGGGACTTGGAGCATCACAAAGTTACAGAAGTCGTGACGGCTGGTTTTAAGGCTCAGTTTCTGAATACAGGCTGTGTGCATTTCTCTGTGGACTGAGCGCTTTGATACTTTCACAGTATTAATATAGAACCTAGACCTGCTTTATGATTAAAACAGACATGGACATCTACCTTTATACAATATGGGACCTTTAAGCACATTTTTTATAGTGCCAGTTTCACAAAAAACTAGTGTGCTGTGTTGTCCGGACAGGCCAAAACAGTGAGGCTGCAGGCTGTAAAACCAAAACAATGAGCTGAAAGATGCTAAAATCTCTGTGGAGTGCTGCTGGTGTTTCTGTATCCCACCAATGGGGGTGCATCTTTGGAAATGCCGAAGATCCATCATATTATTTAGACATTATTACTTGTTAAATCAAACAATTAGCTCTAAAATTACTCTACCATCCCGGCTTTTTTGCATGTCAGTAAACCCTCCTGCTTCTATCCAATCCCACACCAGCTAATGTGGCTTCAGAGAGAGGAGCCCATGCAGGCTGAGGTGTCAAAGATAGGGATGATGGCTCTCTTTCACTGTCGCCTGAAGACAACTTAAAGGGCATCATGGAGCGACACTGAAATTGACACCTGCATCCCCCATAAAATAAGACAAACACACACCGACCCGGCAAGCAAAGTTTGTTTAGGGGCTTCGCTTAAAACATATCGATCGGAAATGTGATGTGGTCAGAGGAGGGATGAGGTTAGAAAGAAATGTGTGTGTGTGTGTGTGTCTGAGGGTCACCTGTGTCATTGGCAGTGGTTGTTTACCTAAAGGCGATTGCTGGCCTCACACACACACAAGTCCTTCCCAGACAGAGACGCGTGGTAAATAATAGAAGAGCTATGACAGAGGGCAGACACACACAAACACAGATGAGCAGCAAGGTTAAAGATGGGTGTGGGTGTAATGGGAGAGCTCTTTATCGACACGTTATTAATACATGAGGAGGGTTCACCAAAGCAGGGAGGAGAGAGACAGTCAGGTAGTCAGTGTGGATCCTGACATCTGCATATCAAATGCATGAGAGGTCTGTATGTCTCAATGACAGTTCAGTCAATATGAATTCCGCCGCATCGGAGAGTCAGGTGGCTCCCACTTCACTTACTCACATTACAGACTCTCGCCATTCATAAGCTGTTGACCCAGCGGGCGAAGATCAGGTGTAATAATAATAATGATAATAATCATGTGGTTTTTAAAAACCCTCCACAGACAGTCTTCTTCCTTTAAAGGATGCTGTTCAAGCATTTTTCAAGAGGGACAATCCTGCACAGCGTAGTAATTAAAACATAAAGCCACAGCCGAAGTCATCCACTCTTCCGAAAAATCTTTTAAAAAACACGTGTTGAATTTCAAATGAACACTTAGAAATCTACCTATAAAAATGAAGGCGGAACAAACATATTAAAAGACTGTTTATGACAAACCTTCTTTTGCATGAAAGTCGACTTGATTAATCGAACTGGTTTACTGAAGGAAAATGAATGGTTTAAGGCATTTTTCTATTTTCCATCTTATTAAATCTAAGGATTGATGCTACTATTCTTTGGGGTTTGGAGTGCCGGTCCACTGCAAATGTAAAATAGCTATTTTTTTTTCCATCTATTTATAGAGAAAATAACAGATTAATCAACTGAAAATAATGTTGAATTATTTTTTCAAAATCCTGCATTTAAACAAGCCAAATTCAAAATTTTTAATCGTGATGGAGAAGGAAAACTTATGAAAATGTAATGGTAGGGAAGGAATCTGAAAAAAAAAAAGAAAAAAGTCTATTTCTTTTTCTCTGTCCTGGAGTGGCCTTTTAATACAAGCCTGCTGTGAGCAGCCAGACAGGGCAAACACGAAAAGAAGGGGACAAATATGTCATCAATCATAAAAGCTTTAGGACAGAGACACAACAGCACAATCACTCCAGTTATCTCTCCCCTTTTTCATTCTTCTTCCCTCTGTCCTCTCCCCCTCCTCTCTTACTCACTCCAAAAAAAAGTAATTAACCCCTAAACAGCCAACAAACAACCAGATGTCTACTGATAAGATTCAACACTACCAACAAAATGACAATAGTTCGGAAATGTCATCCTGTGCCCACTGGATAAAAAACAGTCACGCTTGACTTGTGTACAGTTTAACTAAATGCACATTTATTTGATTTAATCCAGAAAAGATGGTTTACAGATCATAAACCATAAAGATCATAAAGAACATAAATGACAGAAACAGTGAATGTGGAAAGTGAAGATCTGTCCCAAAGAAAAATATGGAAAGATGAAGATGTGAGGAAGATGAGGACGAGGGAAAGAGGAACAGAGGAACAACAAAGCTTACCATGTTTAAAGTGGGTGTGAGGCTATGGGATCATGTTGTACTCTACCAGCATGGATGTGTTTGTGTGTGCGTGTGTGTATTTGTGTGTTGGTGTTAAATGCATTGATCAATATGGTGGATGTCACCAATCTCCCCAGTAGTGGTCGAATGTGGATACAATCCCCAGGAGCTATTACTGTTCTCTCTCACTCTCTCTCTCTCTCTCTCTGCCCCCCACCCTCCCCCTCACTCGCCCTCCTCTCCCTTGTCTTTCTCCTTCAGTCATTGTTTCTCACCCTCGTTTGCTCGCTCTCATTTTTCTGCTCCTCGCTCGCCTCGACACCCAACGGCAGAGAAATAGACGGTTTGACAGCTAGACAGCTGAGCCTGACATATTAAACACAGACAGGAAAACAGGCAGGAAGATAGGCAGATATACACGGTGGATATCAATAAACTTATCAAAATAACTTCATGGCCTTTCAAATTTTCTGTTATTCCGCTGCCTTAAAGACTGGAATAAAAATCCCTCACTTTACTATTTGCTTTTATAATAACATAATAACGGTAATAATAAGCTTTATTCGTGTAGCACCTTTCTCAACAAAGTTAAAGAACGATAAAACAACAATAAAACAAACTGCACTGGACTGCACAAAAAGCACGATAGCCCTTGGTCACCAATCAGGCTTCTGGGAATGACAAGAAATCCACTACCAACTGATATGAGATGGCGTCAAACTCATTTAGGGTTAGTAGATCGTGGATATAGTTAGGGGTCAGATTGTGGAAAGCCTTGGAAGTCAACAATAACATTTTGAAATCAATGTGAAAATGAACAGGAAGCAGATGCAAGGAGGCAAGGATTGTTACAATATGATCTTGTGTTCTTGAGCCTGTGATGATGCTAGAAGCAGAATTTTGAACCTACTGAGGGAGATGGAAGGAAGTCTGAGTAATACCTGTGTAGAGGGCAAGTATGGACAACCTTGTGTAAATCCTCAAAAGATAAGATTGGACCCGTTTACACACACATTTCTTGCAGCTGGTTTAATGTTATTAGATAGCAAACACAAATTTCCTGTTTGAAACAAGTAGGCTACGTTAAATGAACAAAGCAAGGGAATATCTACAGGACACAACTTCAAGCTGCATTTTGCTTTTTGAGTAAATATTCATGCACAGCAAACAAACTTATGCTGACAGTTGTTTGATGCACTGTGGCAAAAGCGGTGGCAATATTAAGTCCACTGACAAATAGACTCATTCTTGCACTGCTGTGTTATGTCCACCCTCAAAAAGCCTCAAATTACCAGTGACATACAGATATAAACACACACACACCACCACCCCCCACCCCCCTGCTGAGTAAATCCATTAAAAGTTGAAAGAAGGTTTTGATTCTGCTCTCTGGTTTGACTGAGCTCCATAATATCTCTGCAGGAGGCCAGAGCACAACTCTGCCATTCTCAGCTGTCAGCTCCATACATGACCCGGTGAGGAGCCATCAGAGAGCTGTGTATAGCTTCATGTGTATGTGCATTTTTATGTGTATTTACCACCAACACACCAGCAGTGCAACAGCAATAGCTGCAGTTCTCCAGTGTTTTACACTGGATGCAACTGAGGGAAAATGACTTGGAATATAAAAATGCAGCCAGAGTATACAGTTCCATTGAATAAAACAAAAGCATGGACACCACAATGACATCAGGACTTAACAACAGCCTTGGAAACTCTAAAATACTGCTGAATCCATTGTTGCTTAAGTAAATGAACAGAAAAATTAGCAACAATAAATTAGCTTTTTAAATCATTTATCAAGTAAAAATACTGAGCACTTGAACATTTCAGCCTCTAGTTGAGGCTGAAATGTAGAGCCTCTAGCCTCTAGTTCTCAACCTTTTCCACCTCATGGCCCACAAACCACATCCAACCCATAACAATACGGAGGCCACATAATACACTCTCAGAGCATTTTAAATTTCAATGATAACAATTGAACATTGAAAAAACATTAATGTTTTCCATTCATTTTTTTTTAAAGATCATTATGTTTTAAAACAATTAAAAACATTATTTACATTTTTATTTTTTAGAATCAAAAATGAATCCTAAAAAAAGATAATAAATAATAAAAAAATAAAATCTTTTCACCATAATTGTTCAGATTTGCAAATGATTTGTCGGCCCACTTGAAATACCTTCGCGGCCCACAGGTTGGGAACCACTGATTTAGACAAAGAGATTAATGAAAATTATTGTTAGTTGTAGCCCTGACATACTGAGGAAACAGAAGAAGACCGCAAGACACACGAGCAGATACACACAAGCACAAGGCAACAGTTCAAACAGAGTAAAACAGTATTACCAAGAATTTCTGCTCAGCTTCTCTTAAATGGCCCCATTTAAATGTCGAAGCGCGAGAGCACAACATTAAGAGAGACACACTGAGCCGAGAGAAAGGACAAGACTGACTCCTTTTCCTCTGTCAAGCCACGAAAATCCATACAGAGAGAGGACAGACTGTCAGATGAACAAAGACTAACAGAGGAAAGAAGCTTGGTAACAGGAAAAGCTCTGATCCCGGTGTCATGCAGCCTGATCTTATTACAAACCTCATTACGTGCAGCAAACGTCACATGGCAGATGTTTTAATCAAAAGCTCATAAAAATGAGAGACAGTCGCTAAATCGGGGTTAAGACCTGCTACTTCACACCGCAGGATTAAACCTATGAAGCGTGGCAGTCATAACATGACCGCCCCCTTGTTAAATTAAAACAATCTCACTCGTTCATTTACCCCACTCGATTAAAAGCTACTCAGGAGGGAGTCTACTGCCGAACTGAAGGGCTCTCCAGTGACCTACATATCATATGATGCTTTTAAAAGTAGTAACGAAATAAAGTAATGAAGGTATTTAAAAATTCAGTGTGGCAGAGTGTAAAACTTTGTTCACTGCTGTGTAGAGGATTTGTGTACATAAAGTTGAGTGAGACAATATATACAAGTGCAGAAAGACTGATGCGCAGAATGAATGGAGAAAATGTTCAGAGGCCTAAAAAAGACATGATGGGTGTCTGACACTCTGGCTTGATGTTTTCAGAGTGCCGTCTCTAAATGGGAGAGTGCCTATGCTTTGAACTGGCAACATGGTGGTTTACTGGTGCAAACACAGGGATGCTTGTTGTGATGCATCCAAGCAACATGCTTTATTCAACAATATCTGTCCGTGTGAAGACATCAAGGGGTAGGACAGGATGATCCTTTCAAGCTAAAGCAAAAGGTGCAAACACGGAGATACTTTGTATTTGACTCAGATCATCAGTGACAAGTTATAGACAACCAAAAGCAAGTATGCAAACCACACCACAGAGCAGTGGAAACAAACAGAGGAGACACCTCAAACTAATCAAGCAGCTCAAAGACAGGCACCCAGATCTGAACACAGAAGTCGGGGTGAGTGACTTTCATTGGTTAACTTTATATTGATGTCGTCAACATTTTCATGTCCTGAAATGTTATTTGTTAGTGAATTGCGACAGCTGAGATCTGTTGCAGCGTAACTCGACACACAACGTTCACACAAGCTGGGTGCTCGCAGCAGGCTGCAGTCATTACCGTTCAGGCTGTCAATATAATGTTTGACTTTGAATGAATATTTTCACACCACTGGTCTGTCACCTTGTTTATTTGAACTACTGCACGCGCACACTGTATGGAGGTGTGTGCAAGTATGTTAGGCACACTGTGTCTGCAGCAGCCTCTGTTGTTTTCAGTTTTTTTTTGCTGCGATATTGAATTTTGGAATCCAGAACCATGAAATATAATTGGTATTGGTGCCAAAACCTCATTTCTAGTATGGTGACATCCTTACTCTGGTCCAGATTTTATCTTGAGGTTTGGTGCACATAACCCCAGTGAGAGGATTTTACTGTAGACCCATCTAAAAATAGGCAGAGATATATTTCAGACAGTATCCATTAGTGTAATTAGAGCTACTCCACAGACAGTTAAGTGAGGCTATTTTCTTGCTGTTTCCTTGACTTGGCATCACAAAATGCCTTCTTTTTTTTTCTTTTTTTTTCTTTGTTATTTGATATACATAACTGTGGAAGTGATGTCTAACCATCTGTCAGAATAAAACCTGTGGAACAACTATGTTTGTCACTTCTGTTTTTGTTCTTTTTCACACTTTGCTCCATATGGTCCAGAAAAAACACTGATTCGAGCTTCAGCTGTGAGAAAAAACATGTTATCATTTGACTTCTTTAAATGGTAAAAATAAATTGTAATGCAATAATAATCAAAGTTCACATTCAAAAGCTAAAGAAATTTATCTAACAGAATTCAGGTAACATAATATATATATTTTTTTAAGCAAAAATAATTGAAAGAGCATTAACTAATCACATTTAACCCTAAAAATCCAGCCAATAAAATAATAATTCAAAGCAATTTGCCTTTGTTTGTTTTAAATTTACATCTAATTTTACTTGCAAAATCCTAAAACGGTAATTGCCAGAGGTTGGGATTTAATGAACGAATTAACACCCCGATGAAATCCTATCCACGTACATTCAGCGTGAGGTGAGGGATCACCACTAATAAGCCAGCTATTAAACACTTAACACAATGAAAACTTGTATTTAGCAGATTTTATTTTGCTCTCTTCTTCTTCTTCTTCGTCTCCTCTCCAACACCCCCCTCCCCCACAGTGTGCGGAGACCTGTGGGTTGTGGGGGCCAATATTAGTTAAGTATTTATTTACAGATCCTGGCAGAGCTGTCCTGTGAATAATTCATCTTCCATGCTTGGAGGAGTCTGTTGACAAGACAGCCTGACGCAGGAGAAAGGAAATCAATGCAGCTATGATGGGCAGCAGACTCCAGCATATCTGCTTCTGACCTGAACACAGCTATAGGGGTGTGTGTGGGTGTGTGTGTGGGTGTGTGTGTGTGTGTGTGTGTGTGTGTGTGTAGTTACAGTAGTTACAATGCAGCCCTATGTAAAGTGATCAGGTCTTGATCTGCTGATCGGAGCGAAACAGTGTCCGTCGAGGGCAGACAGGCCACAGGGAAATGTCATCTCCATGTTCCTCCTGTTCTACGCTGTAGATGGTAACTCTAGTGCGCTGCTACACCTGAACCCTCCATTACAGACAGCAGAAAGCTGCTGTGGTGTACAAACTACTTAACTGTAAAACCAATGGATCTGCACAGCTGCCTGGAGCCGTCACTTTTTTCAAGAAGTCAAGTTCAAACAAATTTGAAAAACCAAAACATCATTCGGCTCCGTAATAGTCGTCAGTGGACGTGACTCACAGATCTGGGACCAGGGTTTGGAATTTACAACCAAAGACTTCACCACATTTCACTCACAACTGTCATCCTTCATCTCAGACGCTGCCTCAAGGCAGCAAACAGCCTCACCGTTGGTAGAGTTTTCCATCGACGGTGAAGAAGCCCGATTCTTCACCGCACTGCTTCTCAGAGGCGTCGGTGTCATGATTATCTGATCAGTACGGCTTTGCTCACCACTGTCCTCCATTTTATCTCCTGGCTTAGTTTACTGATAGGTCATGAAATCTGCTGACCACAAGGTGAACTACTTCAAATATTCTGTCAATACAGCTTGGATTTCATTTTTAGCAGCAGACTTTAGACTAATGAACTAATCTTTATGGGTAAAATAATCAACTCCTTTTCAGCAGTTACCACATCTCAGGTGTTAACTTGGAGTGTACAAGCTTATCACTGAGAGAAAACATTACCAAACCAACAAAAAGAAGTTGTAATGAAGCAGAATTGTGGGTTGGAGTGAATCTTTACGTCCGACATGTCCCACCCTGAGCAGCTTAGCAGCTTGAAGCGGGTGTCTGAATCCTCTTGTTTTCATCCAGATAACTGCTGTAATCTTCCATTGTCTGAACTGCGACTTTTAAAAATAAAACTTTTTTTTGCGGCTAAAACAGCCCAAAAAAAAAAGAAACGAAACACATTTCCCCATCCGGTCGTAAAGGGGGGAAGCATGAAGACGTCGCATCCGGTTTTAATGGGTGAAAAGCCCTACACAGCCAGACTGTACGTAGGCCTGTGTACCTTATTTATGATATGCGGTATTTTTAGTCCGTCATACAAACAGCACTTTTCCTGTGAAACAGTACAGTGAAAAGACAGTTTTGATGTTTTCAGTGCCTCATCTGTTTTTTTGTTTTTTTTTCTGCCCACACTCTGTCCTCCTCACTTTACTCCCTCATTGCATCTGTAACCACTTCTTTCCACTCCTGTTTCCTATTTATCATCGCTCAGTCAACGTCATCCTCTCTCTCTTCCCTCTCTCCCTCCATCCTTTAAATTTCCTCAAGTAGAATGAAGACAAACTACGAAGAGATAATTGAACACTAACATGAGCCAGAGCGAGATGAATGAAGATGGATGACAAAGCCTTTTTTTTTTTTTTTTTTTTTTGAGGACGTCGTTGTTCTTCACAGGCAAATTCAACAATGCAGTGAGTGAGATGCCACTGGGTTTTCAGTTCACTGATTTCAGTAACAACAGTAAAGACCTAAATTGAGGCCCGTCTCTTTATTCTACTTAAATACACACAAAGCCTCTCTTCTCTACTTAGCAATGTATTGTGCCCTGTGCTTGTTCTTTACCAGCTTGCTTTCAAATATGCGGTTGCTCTTGACAGTTTGCGTTTTCCCCTGCTCTGGTTGAGTCTGCTCAAAGCCAGCACACATGAAGTTACATGTTTTGAAACTGTGTTTTTCTTTTCTCGTATCAAAGCCAAGGACAAGCCCAGTAGTATCACACTTCACTGGATGGTATTTCTTTTAAGGTTTGAAAAGGCTGATTGAAATAATCAGCATGCTTCCACACAACCGCTCCATAACAACTCTGAAATGATGCTCCGAATACAGCAAAGATTCCAATTACCTCTCACTGCTGGAGAGGTAGCGCCATTAGCATTCAGATAGCATCGTTACGTGCGCTTAAAATATTTATACAAGGTGTAAAAGGGTCTTGAGGATAACATATCATCAATGCTTGAGGACATTTACTACAGATAGGTCATTATTATGATATATGTTATTATGTTAAGGGTCCCATGTTGTATAAAGGCAGATGTCCATGTGTTGTTTGATTATAAAGCAGGTCTAGGTTCTATATTAATACTGTAAAAGTATCAAAGCGCTCAGTCCACAGAGAAATGCACACAGTCTGTATTTAGGAATTTAGCCTTAAAACCAGCCGTCAGGACTTCTGGAACTTTGTGATGTCACAAAAAAAGCAGTCACTGCTCTAAGCCATGCCCCAAGCTCCGCCCAGCCCAGGATTTTCTGGAGTGTTTACCTGAAATCTGCTATATTTCTATTTGATCAGTCACCTGTTGTTACTCGAGCTCAAAGAGAAGCCTGAGAGAGGAGAAAAACTACATTGAACTGGGTTTTGATTCTTAAAACCACAAATGTATCTTCTTATGGATCAAAAGTGTAAAATATGGACCTTTAAGACATAAACAAAGAAGGAGGATATTGCAAGAATGTAAAGGGCTGCACAGATGCCAGAATGTTTTTATCAAAAAGATATATCTTCAGGGCATCCATGAAACAGAGCACAGGATCTTTATGGTGAGTTTTATATGAATCTTTTGTTAAATTTCCCTCACATAAGAGTCAACTGTCCTCTAAAACTTCAGCGATCCTACTCAGAATTTATAAAAAAAAAGCCCCAAGGGTACGCTCAGTGGTCCCAGAAAGAGCTGGTGTATTTCTACAAGAACTAAAGGAAATACAATAATAATCACAAGGACGCACAGTAACTGATAATCAATAATTTACAAGTGACAACTCTCTATATCATTCTCTTATTTCCTTATTTCTCCCTCCCTCTGTAGTTGAGTTTCCATCCATTAAAATGACTTCCACTTAACCACTGCAGAAGAAGAAGATGCGACGAGATGACATAATTAAGAGATCTAATGTTTTCGTTGGTCACTATTTTTTTGGTTCTCCACAGCAATGGACGGTACATCATGATTTGTTTGCTAACTCTTTCGATTGCACCTCATCACATTTTGCTTTTATCGATAGACCGACTCACCCACCTCAGTAAAGTAGAAAAACTTTTTTTTTTCCATATGTCCAGTTCTTCCACTCAAATGAAAATGTGTATAACAACAAGTGGATGAAAATAGCTTGTCGATCAGTCTCTCAAACACACACACTCACACACACACAACCCCATGAGGTATATCCAATGTGTGATGTGCCTGTGAAGTGTTTATTAGATTAACCCTAATCCTCTTGAGAGGGGCGGAAAGCCTGTCATCTCCACCTGATCGCAAGGGAAGCTTGTTCATCTCACACACACACACACACACACACACACACACACACACACACACACACACACACACACACACACACACACAGACACACACAGACACGCATGTACACAGATCATATTGGCACAGATTATTACGGTGCCACAAGCATGCATCAATTTGAGCATCTCCTCCATGAATGATTCACTGAAGCTCAAATATGTTCCCAGAATCTGCAACAGCGTTAGAACCACTAACTTTCTCTTTCGTCCATGTTTTTTTTTCCTCCCTCAACCTCCAAACAAACATGACAACAGCCTCTGGATTATCTGGAAATTTGTGCCCTGAATTACTAAGAACAAGTCCAACTCTAGACTGCGTCTCCCCCTCCAGAGTCAGGGGTTAGATAAATGCAAAACAGCTCCAGTCACTGACCAGAAAACTGGACTCCACAATGGCATCAATAAAACACAGCGTCCCTTTCAGCCAGAATCTAAAGGAATTATGCTTCGTTTTGGGAAATACTGCTTAATAAAGTTTAGCACAAAGACTTGAAAAGGGGAAGCAGCTAATCTGGGTCTGATCACAAAATCCCAACACCAGCACCTCTAAAGCTCACTAATGAACACGTTATATCCTTTTTGTTTTATCAGTACAAATATCGAAGTTGCTGCAGTAGAGTTGTGTATCCGACTATCAATCAGTCCCTCCAACCATCACTTTAACATGAACCTTCTTTCTCATTTTCCTTTTCCTGCTTACATTTTCCATCCGAGCCTCCGCTCTGCAGTTTGTCAGCCTAAAATCACGCTGAGAAAGCATGTGACATGCATGCATGTTGTCTTTATTCTCCATCTGTATAAAGTGTGTAGTGTGTGACATGTGTATGTTGCTCAGAAGAGACAGCGACGGAAGAACAAATGAGACAACTGTCACCACCAGCCTCTAAGATCCAACAGTTCAGACATGAAAAAACAGCAAGAAACCTGAAAGAGAATGGGATAAAAAAAGAAAAAAAAGAAATGAGATTACGCAGCTGAAAGATAAAGACTGATGGAACTGGCAGGTGACATATAGAAGATGAATGAAAAGACTATAAGGGATTCCTGAGGAAAATGACAAGAATTAGGAATGAGGCAGGAGGAGGGAGAGACGACAGAAGAGACAGACTATAATCTTTTCCAATCCCTGTTCCACCTATGTTGTGTTCTGAGGAGACGCTCACAGGGATACGGATACCTGAAGATTAAGGTTTTTTTTCACTGTTTTAGAAATCAAAATAAATGAGCAGCACATCACATGGGACAAACATGGGAGATACATAAAAATTAACCCCCTGTACAGTTGTCACAAAGGAGGAAATTAGCTACACATACCAAAACTGTTTTTTGTACCAGGCTGTAAACATGTTTATTTCTGCTGGAAAGTCAGGCATTTTAACATGGGAGTCGATGGTGGTTGACTCAATGTTGGAGCCATTCGAGGACCTGCAGGTGCTTCCATGTTGGCTTCATTTTTCAGCCTCGGAGGTTGCCGTTTGATTAAAAGCACAAGGTTGTTGATATTCTTTCAAAAATGTTCTTTTTGTGGCTTAGATAAGTAGATTGACACTACTCTTATGTCTGTACGTTAAATATGAAGCACAGTACAGTACAGTTGGCCAATTAGTTTACCTAAGCACAAAGACTGGAAACAGTGGTGAAACAGCTAGCCTGGCTATTTCTATTCTTTTAACATCTGATTTCCACCTCAGCTGGTTCTAGACGTCTGAATCGCTGCATAGTTGTTCATAGTTTGTTCAGCGATAGGTCTGGTGTTGTGGCTGTTATTTCTGCTGGTTGGAGGAACAACGGACCAATCAGATCTTTTCAGGGAATCAAGTGCGGCTCTCCTTTTATCAACAGTATTAGCTGCTGACGGTCTGATGCGCTCATAGAGACCGCAGCTTACATTTCGAACAGGTCATTACAGCTTGAATATGAACTATTCACCCCACGTTCAAACGAATGTTCGAATTTTGAATAAAAAGTGACAGCCCTAATACGTTGCCATTACATGTTCTACAACAGAACACTTTTATACAGTTCAGCAACTGTAACCACTCTCAATAGATACTGCAAGTGTTTTTATCACAACGATAAAACGATATGGTCACCAGAGCAAAAACATTCACTATAAGGGAAAGGCAACGTGCGTGATGGTCTATAAAGAAGTCCACTAGCCGTTCATGCTAACACCCGCCATTGCCACAGTCGCTCGCCTCTCCCTCCCCACTCCAGCAGGTGCTACAGAAGCACCTCACTGTATGTACCGTCTGTCGGCTGTCATTGGTCAAAAGTCAGTGGCCTGTGGGCTGAATGACTTCAGCCCAAATGATCAGCAAAGTCAAGGGGGCCTGACACGACACTTGACACTCAAACACTGTGAAGATGAATGGAAGATGATGCTACTGTATAAAAAATAAGCCTGTTCAAATATAAGAATGAGGACGTTATCTTCCTTTTAACTTCCGCGCCACACTCATGAAATAATAAGGGAAAAATTGAAAGTTGCAACCGATACTGCAGCTTCTACATAGACTGAACAGGAGGTGGGCGATATGGATACATCACTTACTACTGATTACGGCAACACAAAACAAAACAGCTTCCTCTCCAACTGTTAGCATTCAGCTAACATAAACACAATATCAGGCCGATTGAATGAAGTGAAATGCAACGGAAATTGAGTCTGATTATAGGCCAATATCCGCCTGGACTTTCTCCGAATTTTGTTAACGCAAATATTGCATTGCATGGTTTTCATCAGATTTTCACCTACTGTTCGATATTCACCACATACACTCAGGAATAATGGGTCCCATTTGTGAAGTGAAGCGGATAAGCACGGACTGAAAGGATCTCACTTCATATCTGGTGGCACTGGGTCAAAGTCAGTCTGCTTCTGCGACCCTCCGACTGCCATTCAGCACATGTTGGATAGAGATTTCTTTAAACCATTTTTGAAGACAAACTGAATGCTGAGGTCATAAGTTAATATTTTTCAGCTGCTACTTTTCAACATCAAGCCATGCCATAGTTCAAATGAGTTGAGCGAGTGTAGCATACACATTAAAGAGAGAAAAAAAAAAGCATTGTATAGAAATGCACAAAGTGATGTGGAAAACTAAGATGTGTTGTGGAAAATGCAGGTCGGCGGAAGCAAGAAAGAACTCCCTAAAAAGGAAGCAGAAAAAGCAGTGAGTGTGCACGAGCTGGAATAGGCATTTTCAATTATCTTCTGAAGTATGCAGTTGGAGTAGACAGAGGAACTAAAGGGGAGAATAGAGACAATCCATCAAACAGACAGTCTGCACAGTCGGAGCAAAAGAAGAAAAAAAAAAAAAAAAAATCGAAGAAAGTGAAAGTACCTCATACGAGGCTGAACACCTTGCTACAAGCAGATCTTAATATGTTAAAATCTGTCACAACACACGAGGAGAACAATGGAAACTGCTCTGTAACGTATGGCGAGACGCCGCACAAGAACACGTATCCTTTCATACTTCTCAACATCAATCACTTTTAAATCACTTTTCTACAATCATCAGCAGAGGTAAGTTCTTAAATTACTTTTTCTTGTTACATCTCCATCGTACTGCTATGTATTGATTGATCCCTGCTCACAACAATTACCCAGTTCTTATTTCTTTTATGTGTTTAAAAAATAAAACTTGAAGAAAACACATCCCTTTCTCTACAGCAGATGGTTTTTTTTTACAGACATTTCAATATAAAACAAAGTCAGGAAGTATTGTTTTGTGCCTGAAAACAGTTAAGATTTCCACTTTTTGTGTTATGAAGTTTTTCTTGAGTTGTAAATAAGGAAACATTTCTCCAGTGTTTTCTTCAAAAAGCAGAACATTTACATTATTTTGTCACACACGCCTTCATGGGAGTTCAGCAGCGGTCAACCAGTAAGACTAACGTCTCTGGAGATGTAAAAGCAATATAAAACTTTTTTCTGTTTTCTCTTCTAAATAAAAATCACAAAATAAATACATTTTTTTTATGATTTTCTGGAGTAACGCTGTACTTTTCAAGACTGACATATTTCTTAATCAACATTAATTTCATACAGTGGGAAAGTGGTCTCAGACTTTTGGACCCCACTGTATCGTGTACAGTATTGTCAAAGGTTTTAGTCACTTTATCCATCCATCACACAGCATCATCAGAGAAGCGTCTGATTGGGCCTAAATTCATTCAGCAGCAAGTCTTGCAACATATGGTCTGGTGATGTCTACATGAAGTCTACATGACAATGAGACAGACTAAATCCACAGAGGTGGAGCAGTTCGTCCAATCATCACAAGGCTAGCAGCTCAATCCCCACCTGTCCTTGGGAAGGAACCAAACCCCTGTTGATCCCGATGGTCAGGTCAGCACCTTCCACGGTGGCTTATGGCCACCGGTGTGTGAATGTATTTTTGACTTAAAGTAAATAAACATTTGAATTGAAGTAAATACAAGGAAAACTGTAAAGTGTTTTGGATAAAAGCAGCTGTTTACCACTTAATTTAGTTTTACTCATTTCACCGTTTAGATTAGTTTAATAATAATTGTTTGGTCTATGGCTGAACGACATGCAAAAAAATGTATGTTGTGATTATTTTGACAGATATTGCGAATACGATACGAGTCACGATTTCAGTTGGAATGATCATTTTTTTCATTTCATTTTCACTGAAAAACAAATATGAAAATGATGATCATATGATTTTTGTTGGGGCTTGTACCAAACAAGTGTGTTCCTTTACATCTTGAGAATGTGATTTGTAGGCCACAATGATTAATTTATCGTCTGTTCTGACACATTTTACCTTG
Source organism: Seriola aureovittata (assembly GCF_021018895.1). Classification (NCBI taxonomy): domain Eukaryota; kingdom Metazoa; phylum Chordata; class Actinopteri; order Carangiformes; family Carangidae; genus Seriola; species Seriola aureovittata. The sequence continues at coordinate 4,172,909 of NC_079382.1, forward strand.
GTCCAAAAATTCCAGCGCTCTGTCTCACGATTTGGATATTGCACTTGGCCATATTATGATTTTGACAATATTTTGATCAACTGTTCAGCCCTGGTTTGGCCTATAAAATGTCAGGAAACAGTGGAAAGCAGACACAACATCCAAAACAATCACTCCTCATTAACAAGGAGAACATCTGGTGCCTCTGTTGTGGTGCGTTGAACAGCTTATAATCAGTGCGACAGTGTGTGTTGTCACATTTTACATAAGGTGGAACACACGACTTTAAAAGTCATGTCATGTTTTGCCTTGTACAGCTTCTTACAAACACACAGATCATGTGCCAGGGTCCTGATCATGCTGGGACAAAAAGAAAAAAAGCCGGCTGGAACACAGAGAGGGATCAAGTCTGGTGGAAAGGACACATAATCTGATTTTAAGTGAAAAATGAAAAATGTCCTCATTAGGGGCAAAATTCTTAAATATAGAATCCAAAGCTGACCGACTCCCAGAGGGGAGTTCAATTAGTTTCCCCTGTAGTTGTTAGCTGTTACCCTTTCCAACAACATGCAAATCACTGGCCTAATTCTCTGGCTACAGTTTGGAAATAGCAGCTCTATTAATCTGTTTGGTAGTACCATCAATCATCAGAGCTCCTTTATAACAGAGCTGCACAGGTCAGCTCTGCAGCCCCAACAACATGATGTATTAATTACTGAAGTTTACCAGCAAACTTCTCGGATGCTTCCCTCTCACCCGTCACAGTCTCTCTTCAATTACTTGACATTATAGACTGTATCTGCGTGTAGGGGTGTGGGTGTCAACGTTTAGCTGAAGGTGATGCTTTTGTAGTCTTACAGTAAGTGGCCTTTAGAAGCATACATACTATGTGGTATAAATTTATTGTTTTATTTATCTTATTCTTGTTTTAATGGTATTTATTCTGTACATTTGCCCATTTAATCTTATTCTATCTGTACTTCATTTTTTACTATTGCTCACATTTTTATTTATTATGTAAAGCCAGTGACGGTTAACAACATCTGAGATATCAAGTTACAACAACAAAATTAATTACCTTGAGGGGCTGTCACTTTTTCAAAAAATCTAAATCAAACAAATTCAAAATGACCCACAATTTGTTCGAATTAATTTGAATGAGTCCCCCTCCCCCGTACACTCGCAGCCACTCCCCAAAAAACACCACAACAGATCATTATATTCATTACTTTATCAACTTTACAGTCAGTCGAACATCACGGTCTCACCATTCTTCCAGCAATCAAATGTTACATTTTTTACGGCTGTACTAACTCATTGTTTTCTTTATGCCTGTCACTTTATACTTTGCTCTCAATAAAAACAACATTTAAAAAAAAATAAATAAAAAATTCCGCACTTTTCATTCCGTGAATGTCATAGCCTCAAAGTGCTAGAGTTACATGGAACACACAGTACGACGCAAAAGCCTCCCCAGAATAAAAGATGTCACATCACAGACAACAAGCGGGAAGCTCCGACAGCTTTGAACTAAAGATGCAGCGAGGTAAAACATGGAACGGATCATCTAGCCAAACGCTCCAACCTAGTTTCTAATCATTATTTGCCAGAAACATAAGTCCATCAACATGATCCGGATCAAGTGCGGCTCTCCTTTTACCAACAGTATTAGCTGCTGACGGTCTGATGCGCTCATAGAGACCGCAGCTTACATTTCGAACAGGTCATTACAGCTTCAATATGAACTTTTCACCCCACGTTCAAACGAATGTTCGAATTTTGAATAAAAAGTGACAGCCCTAATACGTTGCCAATACATGTTCTACAACAGAACACTTTTATACAGTTCAGCAACTGTAACCACTCTCAATAGATACTGCAAGTGTTTTTATCACAACCGATAAAACGATATGGTCACCAGAGCAAAAACATTCACTATAAGGGAAAGGCAACGTGCGTGATGATCTATAAAGAAGTCCACTAGCCGTTCATGCTAACACCTTCATGCTAACACCTGCCATTGCCACAGTCGCTCGCCTCTCCCTCCCCACTCCAGCAGGTGCTACAGAAGAACCTCACTGTATGTACCGTCTGTCGGCTGTCATTGGTCAAAAGTCAGTGGCCTGTGGGCTGAAAGACTTTAGCCCAAATGATCAGCAAAGTCAAGGGGGCCTGACACGACACTTGACACTCAAACACTGTGAAGATGAATGGAAGTTGATGCTACTGTATAAAAAATAAGTCTGTTCAAATATAGCCGGTGTTTTTCTTCTGACTATTTGATGCTGTTGCTGCTCTAGTTTCCACCAAAAGAACATTGTTCTCATGTTTAAAACTAAAGATCAGGACTGTTAGACCATTTATACCAGCTCTCCGTGTGTAAAGCATTATTATTTTACCCTATTTCCACATCTCCATTCATTTATGATCATTTTCTTGTTATTCCTTTTTAAATAGTTGTAGCTTCATTGTTGTCACGTCTGTTTTAGGGCTGCAACTAACATGATCAATACATTTGCAGATAGTTTTCTGACTTAAATAATTGTGTGGTTTATAACAGTGAAAATTAGCTTTTACAATTCCCCAGAGTTTAAGGACCAACAGTGTAAAACCAAAAGGTTCAGGCTAAGTAAAATAATCACATCTGAGAAGGAGAAAACTACATTTTTAGCATTTCTGCTTAAAAAATAAGAAAAATCATCAAAATTGTTTCTGAATACATATCTTTCAGACCACTATTATTTGACTAAACAGCAAAAAGCAAACTCTACCACATGTACAAAGTAGTCTTCAAAGTCAATGTGTTCTGATATTCTGTTTTTCTCAGCAGAGCATCTAAACTTTAAAGTCCTGTTTTAGTTTTCATGTACAGCCCAGGACAAGGTGAATTTGTATTTGTGAATTTTGATATTTATATGTCTTAAATGTTAATGGCACACTCGAGATAAACTACAAATTTATAAGACAACAACAATTGTCATGTACACACAAAAATGATCTACAAAAGGTAAATACCACGTTAACTCAACAAAAAAGTAATAAATCTGACTTTATTTCTCACAGAATTACAGAAAGTAAACATTATGAAGGAAGTAAGGAAAGTGGCGGTGTTTGTACACTTTCATGCATGAACTTCCATCACAGCAGCAGCTGTCAAAATGCCAGACAAACTGCATTTATTGAACATTTTAAATCAAATTAATATTCTGGAAAATCTATTGTGGTGGCAGTTATGTGAATACGAGGACGTTAAAAACAATATCTGCGTATTCTGTCTGCAGTGAGTCAAAAATGCTATTTTAAGATGGTGATATAGCCTTGTGAACAGAAAGACAATAGTTCTGATCCATCATACATGGTACCAATTGTATGGACTGTATCTGAACTATAATGTCCTCTAGCAATGCAGGGACACATTGGTTTGAGCGGTCCAGGGAGGGCGAACATGTTGGAGGGGACAGGGCCATCAATCAGCACATAATCTGAGAAGCCACACTGTCAATGACAAAAGAGAAATAAACAAGACAGCCGAGATAATACAGCAAATATGCTTCAATAAACCGGAACAACAGCAGGACTGTGCGATGAATCTGCTCAGCTGATATTTTCAGCTGCTACATCACCATTCAAACATTAGTGGACGCCATCAGTGCGGTCGGCGGTTTGTGACCAAGTTAATTGTGACCTGAAAGACGCGAGAGTGACGGAAATAAAGAGCCGGAGAGGTCGCAAGGACAAAGAAAATGGAAAAATGAGGCTTAACTAACCTGAGGGGACATGCGACCTTCGGCAATTCTATTTAAAACAGACAGACAGCAGCTGCTGCTGTTTAGTCATTACTGTGAAAGTGGGATCGTGCCTGTCATTCACAGCTGACTCACAAAATGTATCTGTATATACAACTGTCATTACCTTGATATGTTTTGGAGAAAATGTAATTCCCCAAACCCCAGATTTCTTATTTTAAAGGTCCCATATTATAAGAAGGTAGATGTCCATGTGTTGTTTGATGATAAAGCAGATATACCTTCTATATTAATACTGTGAAAGTATCAAAGCCTCAGTCCACAGAGAAACGCACACAGCCTGTATTCAGAAACTGAGCCTTAAAACCAGCCGTCAGGACTTCTGGAACTTTGTGATGTCACAACAAAGCAGTCACTACTCTCAGCAATGCCCCAAACACCGCCCACCTGGACCCACCATCCAAGCTTCCACGATTTTGTTTACCTGAAATATGTTATATTTTTATTAGATCACTTAGGACCCATAATATAATTATGTGAATTACTTTCTTGCAACACAAAGGGATCCTGAGATAACACAATGCTAGCAACAGTAGTAACAATAACACAGAGCTAACAGGCAGATGAAACCACTTTGCGTAAAGTTAGGATTAAAGTTCGGACTAGGTTTAAGTATGTACAACTTTGGTTGTTAAAGAAGTTAGACAAGTAAAGGAATGTAACTTCAGGATAAAAATTTTGGTCATATAAAATAAGAGAAACTTTTTGTGGAAATGAAAAAAACTGCACTCCCAGAATTAAAACTTCTTTTCATAAGTTGAAAACTTCACTGGCAAGTAAAACTGAGCCAGCACTGCCACTTACTTCCAAAACTTTAGTGAGAGGATGTGTTCATGTGCCCATTTGGAAAACCTTAACACTGAAATGAGCAAAAAAAAAAAAAAAAAAAAAATTACCTGAGTGAATTTGTCTTATCTTCATTTTAAAGCAACAAGGGAGCGAGAGATTTATGCACAAAGGTTCTCAAACCTGGACACTGCCCAGTACAACCAGCTTCAAATTGTTGGCAGCGGAGCAGCTCTGCTGAGGTGCGGATTAAATATCTTGCATGAATGCACACTCATATTGCAGAATTTGTGCAGGAAGTGACCCATTTCCCCCGCTCAGCTTCTCCCAACTGGAAAGAATTTGAACCAGCGACTTTCCGGTCTTAAGATCACATGTCTAGACTTTAGATCTCTGCTGCTCATTATCAATCTGCAATCGATCCTCTCGAACGGGTGGGCAAAGATGGTGGCCGTCTGAACCTTCCAACTGTGCGGTATTTTCTTCTTCTTCCTCTCAAACTGCGCTGGCAGGAGTGGATGTTGACTTTCAGATGTACTGAAGCGTGGAATGGGTATAAAAGAAAGTAATGATGACCAGAGGGCCGTTATCTTTTAAGCTCTACATCCGGAGTAGGCCGAACACTCTTTTAATTAAAGAGCATAAATTAAGATACAGGTCAGATGTAAAAATGCATATTTACTTGCTTTTACTTAAGCTCCAACATTTTTCCATCTCTGTTATATTCTGCCATAAAAAAAAATAACAACTGACACTCAAACTCCTCGACTCCAGAGTGTGTTTGTATACATCAATATATGCAAACTGTGTCCCACAAGAGAACAGTGTACCCAAATAACCTCCCTCCATCGCCACATCCAGGCGTACTGAGTTTAAGACTAATCTAATAAAAGCTGACTTTGTCATTAAACAATAATCAAATACCTTTTCAGTCAATGCCCCCCAAGTGATTTAAGTCTCTGAGAATTGGAAGAGATATATCCTTGGCAGAGTGTCCTATCTCATATTTGCAAGTGTGGCTGGCAGCTCTGAATGAGCACTGATAGCAGTCGTTCTAAAAGTGATCCCGCTGTGCAGAGTCTTTGAGGTTGTGGGCCTTAAAAAAAAAAAAAGGGGGTGAATGTATTTATGGGACAATGATTATGAAGCTGACATTGCCAAGTGTTGGGAAAACAGCGAGTTCCCAACCAGCGTTGATGCAATGGGAAGTTTTCTAACACCACAACCGGGTCCCCTGCCAATTTAATACGCTTGAAAAGAGATTTCAATTGTTTAAAGATTTCAGGGGGCATTTTTGCTTAATTTCTTTTTATATTTTACGAGTTATGAAGTTCGTTTCGGAAGAATACTTTCTCATCTCTTCTTTATTCCTTCATTCATCACTCATTTTAAGTCATGTGTCTTGGCTTCCATCCATCACTTCATTACCCTTTGTCTAGAATTTGAAAGGAAAAACTTCTTTACCTTCTTATCCATATAACGCTTGTAGCTGCACTGATCAGTATTTTTATATCAACAACAGATTCAATTACACAAAATTGTGCAGTCAAATTCTAAACACATTTACTGTAAAAAACCTTTTTCACATGGCAGATATCAGCTGTTGGACATACAAAAAATATTCCTGTGTAAGAAAAGCTTTACATCAGAATAAAAAAAGCATTGCTTTCTATAGGCTTCTCACCATGGGATAAATAGTGTCACATAACCGACATGATGGATAGTTTCCACAGCAATGAAATTCTAATTAAAAGAGAAAAAGGCTGTATCTTTTGATATAAATATCCCAATCTTTCTGACAACTCATTCTCTTTCACGTGTTTTTTCATATTTGTATTTGTTAAAATAAACTCTAGGACATGTGGGCATATAAATGTGACTTTCCCTGTAATTCTAACACAAGTTAGCATTGATTATATGCTGGCACACAGCAGCGGTGCACCTGGGAGTTCTGTCAGGTGTCACTGCTAACTTTATGTGTATGTGTCTGCACACACTATGGCTGTGCTGCCACAACTACTGTGGAGCAGATGGTGTTTTTGCTCACAAATTGGCTGTCATGAAAATGGCGGTTGAGATAACAGCAAATCAATTTGCTGATTATTGAATAAAATATGGAAGGAAGAATTAAGACTGAGTGGTTAAAGGTACAAAGAGAACGTCATCAACCTTTGTTCTGACATTTTCTCAGAACAGTTTGTGATGTGTGTGTTTACACCACGACACACATCTGTTCCGTTAAACCTTTTCTTTTACACGTTTCGAGGGAGGAATGGTACAAACTCTAGCACATACTGTTCAAAGTATGCATATAAAAATAAAAGTTAGGTTTTTATATTTGTGTGCATAGCCAGGGCTACGTCTGACAAAGCTTGGTTGAGATTGCTTTGTTCATATTCTTTCCTTCAAAAGGCGCAGATCAGGGCCGCTTTACTTGATGTCCCTTAACACACAACTTAACATGCAGCACTTACAGAGGTTCCAATGGTAAATGTAATTTCCGACCATGGCAACAGGATTACTGTGTAGTAGAAGTTCTTTTCTTTTCTTTTTATTCTGTTTTAGAATACTGAATAGGAATTATTGGACCCCATCAAAAAGGTCAAGGTCGGGGCTTAGGAAGGATGATAATTGTTGGGAGATGCAACAAAAACAGGGGTTCACTGTTTCACAAGCTATGCAAATGCTGCATAACTTCTGGTTAGACATAGTTAATTGTATTAATAACATACTGGAGACAGATTTCAGTGTGAATCCAGCATTATGCATATTGGGTATTTTGCCAACGGAAGTTAATCTGCTCCTCAGAGGTGTGTTCCTGGGTGAAACTAGCCTTGGAAGCAGAACAGTGTTGATGCAATGGAAGTCAAAAGAGCGTGTCAGTTTTAATGAATGGACAGACGAGCTGTGTAGGATGGCTTCTTTTGAGCAGCTAATCCAGAGTTAATAACAGTCTAGATGTATTCAGGAAGATATGAGCAGGCAGTAATATGTGGAGATGATCGCCAAGACAACTGATATTCACGTATCCCATCCCTCATATGATTGTGTATATTCGATGGATGACCATGAAGTGTAATGTTGAAGTCCAATACTCTGTGTCATACACTGAGGAACGTGCATGTGCTTTTTTTATCTTTATCTTTTTATTTTCTGCATTTTTTCACCACCTTTTATTTCAGATAATTTGTCTGTTTAATAAATGTTTGTATACCAAAAGAAGGTAATAAAGAGTTTTAATCACAAAAAATAATTAAAAAAACAAATTTCCATGTTGGTTGTTGTTTGCTCAGTGACCGCTGCTGACCTTACTTAACACGCTGCTATATTTTCCCCTCAGTTTTCGCACTTATTTGCATCTTGTAGACACGGAAGTACACAACCCACACTATTAGAACGCAACCAACATGCGGCATCGTCAAGCAAGTGACTGATCACTCGTACTTAAAAATAAAAGGTTTATATACTGTATGAATAACATTTTTACACTAAATTGAGGTACTAATGTTACTTTATTTTTGTCAAGCCCAATAAAAACTCCTCGCTGAGATCGTGAGATAAGCTTCTTTCAGCACAGATAAAGGAATGATCAAGTTAGTGTCAGTATTTAACCACAGAATAATAAAACTAGCCATTTAAATGAGAAACTACATATTTTATAGTCTGTTCGCTCAGGAATAAATCTTAGAAATATGTTGCTGCTCTTTGTTAAACCACCAAGTGTTGTTGTTTCGTTAAATTAACAGTGTCTATCGATTATATTCTTGTCTTTACTTTCTTGTTTCTGTAACTAAGGCATTTATATTGCATGGTATTTCAACGAAACAGCTTATTTGCTGTAGAGCATTGTGCAGAAATTGATAAAAACATAAACCTATCATTGATTTTCTCTCTCCAACTAATAAAAACGCACTAATAGACATCACAGGTTAAAAAAAAATACCACAACTACAACTTGCAGAGACAGCAAACCGCCGCCATCACATTGGACTTGTTGAAAAGTTCTACCACTGTTATTCTAGATGAAGACTTTGCTGTATATTTATGTCCTGAAAACAGGTGTTTGATTTAGCGTCTGTGCTGCTCTGTCTTTACGTGTTTGTACAGCATCCGGACTGAGTGTGGCTGGAAGACAAGAAGTCAAAATCTCTGTCGCAGAGTTGAAGCTGATAAAAACAGGCACGTAGATCAGTCACAGTCAAGACTGATACCAAGACTCAATAAACATCATCTACCATGTCACCGAGAATTTCCATATCTGTCTCGTCTTCATTTGCCAAGCTCTCCCACATTACCACTGAAGCCAACTTCTCTTTCAATACAGCTTCTATCACACACACCCATTAAACACTGAAGTGACGATTCTCTTGGTGAAAATCTGTCTCCTCCAAGTTTCCAAACGCAGAAAACTGAAGTTTATCAGAACGTATTTTCTGAATTTCTTAATTCTTATCTTATTGTATACTTGTGGTTTTAAGAACCAAAAACCATCTCAATGTAGTTGGAGCTCTAGTAACAACAGGTCGGTGAGCCAATCAGAAGAGAGGAGCCTCTGAGCCTCTCTTCTGATTGGCTGACAGTTTTCTGGGTGATCAAATAAAAATATAGCAGATATCATGTAAACACTCAGAGAAACCAAATCCTGCAAGGCTAGAAGGTGGGTCCAGGTGGGGCATGATTGCTTTTGGCATGATTGCTTTGTTGTAACATCACAAAGTTACAAAAGTCCTGACAGCTCATTTTAAGGCTCAGTGTCTGAATTCATGCAGTGTGCATTTCTCTGTGGAATAAAATAATCAGAAAAGACCTGGAAATCTTTATACAATATGGGATCTTTGATGTTATGTAAAAAATCAGAAGTACTATCCAAGCAAACTTAACCCTTAAATCAAAATATGATTGTTCCCATGATTTGATTCAGAGGAGTGTTTTGTTTTTTTTAAATGAAAAAGGTATTTAAGTCATTCATTCATACAAGGACAGAAATCTGAATAAACAACAGAGATATTAGATAGGAAAAAAAAAACATAACTTTCTGTTATTCCACAGCAATATCTCCAACGCTGCTGGCTTTATTAACAGCTATTATTTAAATATGGTGAGAGCTCGCTGTGCCAACCAGAATTACGTTAAAGGCATTTTATCCATCTGGGAGGGAGACGCATTAACCTTAAACTGATATTTAAATGTCACGACAGTATATGTGTGTGTACCGGGAGCATATAGAGAGTGTAATTCAATAAAGGCCTACCCTTTCCAGCTGCATATTAAATCGGATTATGCAGTCACAGATGACTGATTGCTGGGGCCAATGTTTTCATCAATTAGGACAAATTACCAAACAGCTCCGGTTGCACACGACCTCTACCTTCTCAGCCATGTTGTGCATCTCACAGGTGACGGTGAGATTTTTCAGGGCTGTTTGGTAAGAATGTGTGCAAGTAAAAAAAAAAAGAGAGAGGGAGATTGTGAGTGTGCGCACATGCAGATGTTCATATGATGTTTGCATGTTCATTAAATTCCAGGCGAACATGTACAGAGAGAAGGGCTGTAGAATGCAATCTAAATCAATATTAAATAAATACAGCTATGAAATAAATCCTGAAATAAATAAGAGTAAAGTTATAAATGTAGAAATATATGCATAAATGTAAATATAAATACATAAGTCAATAATTCACATACAATACATAGCCATCAGAAAAAAATAAATAAATAAATTGCTTTTTATTCTAAAAATTCTGTTTTTATTTAATTGTGGGAACTTTTATTTTAAATAACCACAGTGCCACATTTATTTCCCAGCTATATTTATTTCCATCTATTTTATTCAAATGAGGGGACGTGGTTATCACACAGATTCAGACCATAGCTATATTCATTTATGTATTTATTTATTTAATATTGATTCAGATGCCGTTCCATAAAGTGCAGCCCTGCAAGTGAAAAACATAACCTGAATTCAACTCATTTTTATCCTTCTGAGATTTAAAGAAGATTGTCGTTTTGTTTCAACTCCAGCCGCTCCTGTGCTTCTCAAAGACTCACAGCTGTAAGAGAACAAGATATTCCTCTATCACCCGCTGTGACAGCGTGGCTGCTATTGTTTTCACCTTGTGAGTCTGGGTGTGTGTGTCATTATGGCAAAATGTGGTCCTGCAGTGGGAACTACCGCAGAGGCGGTTTTGAAAACTTTGGCAGTTGATTATTTGCACACGTCTTTCCGCTAGCGTCACAGCCGTGCGAGATTTTGTGGAATTTCTTCGTGTAATTGCAGATCTGTTTTATATTTGCAAGATGTTCTTGTGAGTTTCTGTATTTGTGGAATGTGTTTCATATTTACAGATTACACATTTACACTCAGATTTGTCGCTCTGTTCACACAAATAATATTGAGACGAATCTTATCCAATGAAAGGGGACATCTTCAAATGTCTTGTTTTGTCAAACCAAGAGTCAAAAACTCAAAGATATTCAGTTTATAATTAAAGAAACCAACAATAATCAGACAATATTCACAATGCAGAAGATGGAGATTTATTTCTTTCTTTTAATAAGATGACTCAATCAATTAATCCATTATCAAAGGAGTTGCCAATTTTTTTTTCCTTTGTGACCTCAGGAACTCTGGTACTGTGCTCTATTTCTTTAGTATTGTTACTTTTATTGATTACTTTCATTATGATTGTGATTCTTATGTCATTGCTATGATAGTTTTTCCCTGTGTGTGCCAAGAGAACAGTTGGCAGGTTAACTGCTTGTGTGTGCTCATGTGAGTGAACACAGGTCCAGATGAGTGGTCCGGACCCCTCCAGTCAGCGAAACCATCTGGACCTCCAGATGGTCACTGGGAGTACTGGGAGCAGACCAGGTTAAATCGTCCAAATGCTGAACCCTGCGCTGGGTCGTGGGATTGTTTGTTTACTTCACTCTGTCCAAAACTACAAACTATTGAGCATATCCACATCCATCTTAATAATTTGGTCAAATGACTCATTCACTGCAAATGCACTGACAGAGCAACGAGGTAGTGGGTCCTGGTTGGTTCAGCAGTCTGTGTGCAATTTCCGTGTTCCTCTCATGTTTGGGGGTATGCGGCAGCTCAGAAACTACCAAGTGTGTTGTGCAGAAGTGATAACTCCAGGTTCCTCAGACCCAACAAAAACATATACTGTGAAATCTGTGGCAATACATGGGGAATTGGCACCAGGTTGTTTTTTTTTGGCAGTTTAAAGTCAGTCAGGCACTTGAGTTACAGCAAAATAAATATTTGGGGAAGTTGGAAAGTAACTTATCACTAGGCTGTAAAGCAGTGTTTCATTGTCCTCACTGGTTGACAGTTTCATATACTGTATGTTGCACCTCTGAACACACCAAGAATCTTTCATGGACGTGGTTAGATGTGGTCAGAAGTCTACTCTCTTGCATCTGTAAACACCTGCACCAAACAGTGATGTCACAGCATCCTGAAGCACATGTCTACATCATCATCTCGCAAGGGAGGAAGTTAAACCACTGCATGTCAGCAAGTCATGTCAAGCTCCGTTACATCTTTTGTCCGTCAGAGAGCAACAGCAACTGGAAAATTTCCCACTCAGTATATGTAACAAATTATTGATTTCAGTATCAGCCCCAAAAGTCCAGAACTGCTCTGGCTCTGAACACAAACGCAGCTTTCTGATTACACCATGTTCTGCTGCAACGCAGTGACGCAGACTGCGGATCAAACAGACAACCCAGCCTTCCCCTGGAAAACACTGGCAATCACTGACGGAAGGTGACGTTGGCCCAAAAATCTAAATCACACAATGTTTGTACCAAAGGTCTGTAAGGCCTGGAGTCATTCAACACACCCATACAAACATCTTATGTCATTAAAGAATGTTATTTTCTGATTCTGTCATTACAGGAGAGGGCACTAAGTGCAGTTGGGATTGAAGTCTTATCTTTTCCAAGGTTAAGATCTTAACAGAAATCTCTTCTCTAAAAACAGGACACACACATTCGAAGACACGCAGTGGTTTTTAACATCCACTAGAAACACACCCACTCTGAGCAGGTATTGATACAGCTCAAGCTTTACATTAAAGATGAACACAAGGACAAGGACAAGGGCTGTATATTCCTACTTTAAATCATTCATTGTTTGCTAATTTGCAATGATAGAAGGTCTCTGTGTGGCGCCCAGTAGAAATCATGTCAAATATCGTGATAAACTTCTAATAAATTGAAGAATAAAATGTCTCTTAAGATTCACCACCTTCTTCTGCTAATGAAAATCTTTAATAACAAATTGGTTTATCTCAAAATGCACAAAACTTATGAAATAAATATGGCAGTTTGGATTGTTTTTTCCAGAACAATGATATTATATACTGTATGTTCAATACAAATGCAAGTGATAAATGTATAACTGCAGCTCATCTATAATTCAACCTAAAAACCACACATTAGAGGAAGATGTTATTGAAGTGACAATCAGTGCAGATGCCATGAGGGTCTGCTCATTCAGCAAACATGACTGTATCAACTCACCAACTACAATCAAGACACCATCTAAGGCAACATCTAAGAAGTTCATAGAGCTCGAATCAGGTCATAGTGAGAGGGAATCACTGCTGAAAGGACGCAGGCTTCTTTGCACCAGAAAGACTCAACATGAAAGAAAACTGTTTATTAAAAATGGGAAATATTAAGAAAATAACCAAAAACTCAAAAATCCTAACTACTGACCCAAACTGGGTTTTTACACCAAATTTGGAAAACATGATAAAAGGTGTAGCAATAGTCCATTTGGGTAAAACCCTGCAGAGCCACAGTGAAATATTCAGGCAGCTGCACTAATCCAGTGCCCATCCTGTGAGCCGGCATGGACTCGTTGTGGGAAAAAGATTCCCCGCTTCCCCTCTGCAGCTGCAGCCAGCGGTAACACCAGCAACAAAAAGGTATCGCAAATGTTCCTCCATGCTTCACTTGCCAACAGCTCTGCATGGGCAGAATCCATTACTGAAGCCGGCGCATTTAGACACACAGCGGCAAGGCATTATTCAGAACAAAGGCCTGCTGGAGAGGTGATTGTCTTACTATCCATAGATGAAACTCATCTTTCTTACACATAAATAGATCGATTTTTCCTATAGATTTCTTTCGCAGGCCAGTGGGAAAACCACAGTCGACATATTGAGCTGCATTGATATTGTATTAGATCACACAAGAGCTGGTTTGAAACATGCTGAATCTGATAATGTGTCTCAGGTGTATCTTTGATTTTGATTTGCAACGCGTATGGAAACAGTGAGAGTTAATAGACAAAGCAAAGAAATCAAAGCTCTGTATTGTGTGTGTGTGTGTGTGTGTGTGTGTGTGTGTGTGTGTGTGTGTGTGTGTGTGTGTGTGTGTGTCTTATCTTTAACCTGATGCACACATTTACAGCTGTACACCGAAATCAAAGGAAAGCGCTGCAGCTGATGCTGTCAGTTTTCGGATTAATCAACACGCTCCCCAGTTCACTCACTGTGGTTGTTTGTGTGTTTTGTATAAGACAACACTAGTTCTCTTTTTCAAGTTAAGTTCATGTGTATTGTATGGTACATGCAGTGTGTCCAACTGTGTTACGAGCTAAGTAGTGCATTATGCCCAAAATATATGCAAATTATTCATTCATATTATTTGAAGTTTTGAAGTATTTCTATTTAGTCATCACTCATAAATATAAACAATATGAACACTGCAAAACAAAGCTAACAGTTTATGTATTAAGCGTGTATAAAGCAGCTTTTAATTCTTGATTTCATTGCTTTTATCTTTGGTTTCTACTTTTGTTTTTTACTTTTGGTTTTATTATCTTTTGTCTGTTTTATTGATTTTTTAGCTGTAACATATATATTTGTAATTCTCCCCATTATATCTGCTTTGCTAATGGACACTTTGCCTCTCTGTGTCTTTGAATGCTTTGCTTTGTTTTTATGTATGTACAGCACTTTGTAACTGCTTTGAAAAGTGCTCTATAAATGTTATTAATTATTATTATTATTAAGTAGCGACTGAACAGGTTCAGGCGGAAGCAAAATGCCTATATATGCCTATCACTTTAAGACCGAAAAAGATACTTGTAACCTTCAAAATTAGCTCTGCAAACCATTCTTTTGAAAGCCAAAATCAAATTACACATTTTTAAATTTATGTTCACATTTTTTGCAAATTTATATTAGTATTATCTTAACATAAGAAGAAGAAGAACTGTCAGATTCAGAATCATTTCTCTCATATTGTGTTGTCATTTGACAACATTATGCTGTTTGAAAATGTAAATGACGACTCCAAGAAAACTATAGTTAAAAACAAAAAGGAGTTTAAGTTTTAGTTTTTTTGTTCTGAGTTCTGGTTGATGTAAAGGCCTTATAGTGGACCACAGTGAACCGGCATCAATTTTTCATATCATTACCAGGTTGTGATCAATATCTGACAAATGTTCTTATCAATATCTTTACAGTGATTTCAAAACATATCATCCACATCCAACTATAGCAGGTAATAAAGTGCATTCAGTTATGATCATTGATCAGTAAATCGATAGACAAGAAATTAAGCTGAATGGAAAAATATAATGAATGTAAACGTGATAGAACAATATCATGGAGGTAAACTGGTAAATTACAACTATTTTTTTTATTACTGAAGACAGTTGTGGCAGGCATGAATAAATGTAAGTAAAAGTATGCTACTGTAAATTGTAAACTGTCACATCCCACTGACAAACAGATGGCTAGGAAGTTTGTGTGTCTGCATATTTGTGTGTGTGTGTGTGTGTGTGTGTGTGTGTGTGTGTGTGTGTGTGTGTGTGTGTGTGTGTGTGTGTGTGTGTGTGTGTGTGTGTGCATTTCAGAAGTGTGAGCTCAGCAGGTTACTTGCTGTCTGGCGGTCGGCACCCAAGGGTTTGACAAATAGGATCTGGCCCAGTGGTGCCGCTTATTAGCAACATTTGTATGGGACCTCACCTGTGCATATGTATGTATGCGAGTGTGTGTGTGTATCGCTTAACATTTGAATGTGATCTAGGGAGCTCACCTTTGCTAGACTTGCAGTCAGCATTTCTTACATGCAGACACACTCCTCAGGTTGGCGAGCAGCTAATGTTCCCTTAATACCTGCGACTGCTGCACTCCTCACAGTGATAAGTAACTTCTCTCTAGATCAGCGTTTCATGATGACGGAAGAAATGTTGAATATACCTTGAGGATGGTGCTGAGGAGAGGCAGACACAGTAGAGTTTGAAATTAAATGTGGATAATAGTTTGCTGGAATATCCTGAAACTTGCAGTAAACTGTTGAAGACCTGAATACAGAAGTACATTGTAGATACTGGGCCTTAAAACCTCCTCCTATTAAAGACTTAGAATACTAAAAACATGAGGATGGATGGATGGATCATGCACCATCACCAGAAGACTGCCATGACGGGAATTTACATGTTTGAATTTGCAAAATATGATTGTTGATTGTTCAATTTTTTATCTAAACATACTTAAGTGAAGGAGCCTGAGGGTCATGACCATTTCAATTTATACTTGTAAAGTAACTAGGATATAATGTTAGCATGTCCATTTTAAACCTGCCTCCTGACATCTCTTTCTCAGATTAAATCGAAGGCAACTGGACTTGTATTTGTCTGTGGAAGACGTTTCACCTCTTATCCAAGCGGCTTCATCAGTTCTTATGTATTGGTCTCTCTAGTCCGCACTAGTCCGTCTGCGGACTAGAGAGACCAATACATAAGAACTGATGAAGCCGCTTGGATAAGAGGTGAAACGTCTTCCACAGACAAATACAAGTCCAGTTGCCTTCGATTTAATCTGAGAAAGAGATAAAAATGACCTGGACGAATGAGAACTTGCACAGACAGACTGCCTCCTGACAGGAAGTTGAATCAACCAATCAGCTCGTTTAGTCGTACGGCCACACAATGTGGCGTTGTCTTCCCTTCCTACGTCGTCAGGGATGTTTCCATGTAAAGTACATTAAATAAAGTATAGTTCCATATTTGGTTGGAACAGCAAAGCAGCATTAAGAAAGATGACGATCGTTCAAGGTATGGATGGGTGATCATACTTTGGTGGATTATCCACTTTTCAGATGAATCGTACAGATCACGTCATTAAAAAAGTGCTATACTTAGGTATACCAGTCCACTGTTAACTGTTAGCACGCTAAATGCAGCTGGCCACAGCAGTCCTCGATCTGCTCTGCAGCCTTAGTGAGCTTAGTGTAGCAGCACATGTACCAGTTCTCCACCAGAGCAGAACGAGAACAAACGTCAGCAGCTGCAGTCCCAGACGGTGGAGTCACAGTCCACCCACAGGATGAGAGACCTGCTGCAGGCAGATACACATGAAGCAGGACGAGCCAGGGCTAGCTGGTTAGCAACGACTTCACTTTCACCATAAATAAATAACAGCGCTGTTGAAACAAATACTCCATATGAACTAAGCAAAAAGTGCGATTTGTTGTGACGCAGTTCGTAAGCAGACGACAGCATTGTGGGCAAACATCCGAAGAAAGCATCGAAGCAGGGGAAACATATGAATCACAACTCCCGGTCAGGCCTTTCAGAATAACATCTGAGCAGAAAGAGGATGCAGATATTGGTGAGTTGGGCAGCAATATGCACAACGAATCATGTGATCACAGCAGATCACTAAACCTGTGGAGATACTTCAGATCGTGGATTGCAATTCTACCCCAAAAGATTGTCACATGATCTTCTGGCCAGATCACCCAGTCCTGATTCAAGGAATAAAAAACACTGGCAGAGATAGAAATAGTATTAAGTGGGTTTACCAGCTCTTCATTTTCATTTACTATTAACATTTGATATTCTACTGAATTGCATACAGTACCACTACTTTATCTGGTTATTTGTTTTGTTTGCCAGCTGTACTATCTGTCCACTAGACCAGGCCAAACTATTGATTGTAGTCGCTGCTAGTAGTCATAAGTTAATGTAGTTAAGTTTAGTCTCTTTGCTGGAGTACTGGCTGATTAACTAATGAAGTCAAAACACTTTCTCAACTTTAAGCTTGTTCTTCTACATCTGAAGAGGAAAATAAGTTATTTTGGAAGAGAAATTACAACTTAAAACTAGTTTTGAAGCACAGTTACCTGTAATTTCCCTTAACAAAATGCTTACCTAAATAATCTCTTTTGCGTGATTCAGCAATAATTATTTAATGTTAAGCCTGTAAGCGCAACTAGGTTTCCATAGCACCAATGATATCAGCTACACACGCTCAGACATCTGTGACACAAACAGCCCGGTCACAAAGAAATGATCAATCCACAGCCATTCTTTTCAAACATTTACCTAGCTGCAGATGTGGTGTTTCACACTGCGGGTCTGCTTATCTTTAGGAAGAAAAAATAAATAAATAAATAAAGCAGAAATTAAATCATCAGCTGAGGCAGAGGCTGGAGAGAGAGAGAGAGAGACAGAGAGAGAGAGAGAGAGAGAGAGAGAGAGAGAGAGAGAGAGAGAGAGAGAGAGAGAGAGAGAGAAAGAGAGAAAGAGAGAGAGAGAGAGAGAGAGAGAGAGAGAGAGGCAGCTGAATGCAGCCCACCATTAGGTTAATGAGCTATGAAATGAAATGTATTTCTCAGCCTGCAGGCCACATCCTCCTAAATATCAGCTAACATGGCTAATGAACTTTACACTGCCATCAATTACCTGTATCCATCATGGCCTGCTAGGATATTAATATGGAAGGTGAGGTGAAAGAAATTTTGAATTAGTGTTGACTTTACAGACACTGACTTGAGACAGCAGGGGGAACTAAGACAGGCTGAGAAATGTAAAGGAGGGAGGAAGAGCATGGAAATATCACATGCGTTCACCACAACTTTATTCAGCTTCAAATCACTGTTTCAATAAATGTTACATTTGTCTTCAGAGTTTAAAGTTGCTGCTGTTAAAAATATCATCACTATGCGTCAACTGTAACTGAATCTGTTTCTATAGTCGGCTTCTGTTTCCTCTATAGCAATGCGCCTTGTGGGAAGCGTTTGCATCACTTCCAACAGTCCTAGCTATCAGACAGTCAACACATTACAGAGCTTGTCACAGTGCTGTTCTTGTACTGATAAATGGGGGTCAGGTTTTGACATGACATTTTGTCATGAAGAGTTTCTCCACTGCTTGTTAGTTTCAGCTGGCTTCAGAAAGTGCCTGCGGAAAAACAACATGGTGTAATTTGATTTTATTTAAAAAACAGTTTAATCTTTAAAGCTGCACCAGCTAACGCTTAAATATCAGTAATCATTACAGTATATTACGGTTACATCAGAAAAGGAGAAAGGCTGAATGGAAAAATTATGTGGAATTTACCGATTTCTCAAATACAAGGGATGCAACAATGCAAGTGTTTGTCTGCATCTTTTAAATACTATACACAAGCCAGGTGCAATGTATTTGTATTTCCTAAGAGTTAATGGTGGGTTGCCATTTATCAGTAACACTTATGTAAATGTTAATGTTATTGTTGATAAAATGGATCTAAAATTCTACAGGGAAATACAGGAGGCTACAAAAACTGAGGAAAACATACAGGAGTGAAAACAGTGCCATTAACAAGAATTTAGATAATGAAATCTCACTTGTTTTTCATCTTGGTAACAGTTAATATAAGTTGATGTGTTAGCTTAAGCTATTTTGTGTATCAACCCTTTTATATTGGACATTTATCGAGTTTGATGAGGTAAAGAGATAATCAAATACGCAGAATGTGGTTCAACGTTTCCTTAGTCTTCTGGGCATGCTTTGTTTCGCATTCACAAATATACACACACACACACACACACACACACACACAAAAATGCATAAAATACTGTAAATACAGAAGATGCACAGAAAGCCCAGATGGACGTAAGACAGACTGTTAAAATCATTAAATGTTTGTCTCTCAGGCAGAGTTTGCTCTCAATCATTTTTTAAGGAGTTACAAAGTAGTAAAAAAAACCCATGTGCAAAACAAGGATTTGGCAACAGTTCACACACAGAAACAGTTATGGGATTTCAGAGATTAAATTTAACCACACACATCAACACTCACCTTACTTTTCACTCTGTAACTCACCCCCTGCACTTTGTTTTCCTCACCCGTCTGTTTTAACTCCCTGCTCTCTCTTCTCCTCCTCTCTTCCACTTTGACACTAATGAGCAGTGAAAACTGTTGTGCGCTGGAGTCCTATACAATCAACAGTCATCTCAAATAAAATCATACGACCTCAGCTGTGCTATCTTTACACACGAAACCTGTCGTTTTCACACACACAGCCACCAGAAAATGGACACAAAGCGCTTTTGAAAAGTGCGTAGTGATGACACCCCTCCTCCTGCTGAAATCCACTAAGAGATAACACCATAGGCTTGAATGGACCTCTTCAGGAACTCTGTGGATCGCCAAATGGTGGAGAGGCCGATGTTCTGATATGATAATGAAATAAACAGCAGGTATGAACCCACTTTACGACCTTTTGGGGTCGTCCTTATCAGATCCCAAGAGGAGGACAAGACAAGGTAAAAACGCTCCTGGAACAGAGACTGATGTTTCACTAAACAAACTGAAATATATTTCACATCGGAAAATCCGAGATTAAAAACTCAGCAGGCTCCAGTAATGATTTGCAGATGTATAAAACTGACATTCCTCCTTGATTAAGCACATGTCTGGAGTTAACATGAATTAGTTGTCCAACTATTCAGGGATCTAGTTAATATGACTCAGCAAGTGTTTATGAAAATTGGTTCAACTCCCACGTCTGTGTGATGTGAAACGGCTGAGATCTGAAATACAAAATGTAATGTATCACCACGGAGAGTTTGGCCTCTGTAAGCTTTGATTGCAAGTGTATAATCATTATACTAGACTGTAGACTTACTCGCTCACTCGAGGCGAGTTGCAATTCGGGTGTGAAACGCCAGTTCTCTGCCCATAATGCACACTTAGACCTGCCGGTTGAGAAAAAGCACAGACTGACCTTGGCACCTTCACTCTCTTTCTTTTAGCAGTTCTTCTTTCTTTACTTTTGTCTCGTCTTCGGCTCACCAAGCCTCCTCTCCAGACGTATTTTACCTCTTCTAGACCGGTAGACTTCCTTAAGCTGTGCACATATTAAGCTGAAACAAGCCTCAGTTTGTCACCCTTTTATATAATATATATATAATATTTTCGTGCCGCAGTAAATCTCTCTTTGATAGTACTTTGCAAGTTTGTCAGCCGGCCAACAGGATTATTTTCAAGACCATTCAAGTTGAGTTACTGAAAGTGAGAGCAGCAGAATTCTAACAGCCTACAATCGCAACAGACCTGCACCATCTACCAACCTCTGCCTGCTCGCAAGAATCAACCTCAGCCTTAACTCTACTCCATCAACCCTGGAGTGAGATCACCAAGTTCAGCTGACAAGCCCATTATCTGACCCTCACTTCTTGGAGCGCCACCTCACTAGGAGAGCCGAGAGGGAAGTCAGCACCGAAACTTCGTGTGCAGCAGCTGAGAGGGTCCAACTCAGAGATCACCCAGAAAAAGTCAATCACTTCCGATGTCGCTGATAAAAAGTTGATGTTGCACAGAGTTGTGGATTCTGCCGTTCCACCGTTCTCCGGTGACTCTGAACCACATGCTTCATTTCACTATTGCCAAACTAAGTGATCAGTTAATTTTCTCATTCAAAGATCAACTTCATCTATTTGATTCCAACCTCTTTCTTATGTGTTCATTATTAATGCCTCATTAATTCAGTTGCTCGTAGTCTTTTAGCTATAAATAAATCCTCACTCATCGCCAAGTCGCGGTCTTGTGGATTCCTTTAAAGCAGAGACAGATACTTCTGATTATAACACTGATTAATGTCAGTTGTGCTGATACACCTTTTGCATTTCTCAGTGACGGCTAACCTGACATTAGCCAGCCAGTTTTTGGACCAGTCAGTAAACTTGGCTTATTGAGATTTCATTTCTGCAAACTGCAATGTAATGTAATCTAACTTAACTCTAACTCATTTTTGCTTCCCTTTTTTTTTTTTTTTACCAACACGCTTTACCAAAAAACTAAATAGAACATATTCGTCTTCAAATACAAGTGGACCAGTGAAAGACCCTGTGCTCCCTGTCTTGGTGCAGAAGCTACTTGTACACAGAAATCTGTTCTCAAGCACAAGATGAACCTTCGGTGAGTGAGAGTATAAAGGTAGCACCTTCAGAGCCGCTGACCGTCCAGTGCCATCTGATACAGATAAGGTGAGGACAGATTGGTGAGCAGAGCTTCTGGTCAGATAGAGTCAGATTTCCTTTTCCCCAAAAAGGGGGCTTAGGGGGACAACACCACCTTTACTCCTACAGAAAATGTCTCAATGTAGAGGAGCTGAAAAAAAAAAAAAAAAAAAAAAACTGTGGTTTATCTCATTTTGATAAGTAGAAGAGTGGGTGACTGGAAATGTGATGAGAATAGAAAACTCCTCCAAAAGTCCTGGAAAGAAGTGGAAACTTGCCGCAAAAATAATAGACGAAGCAGAAATAGCACTAAGTGAGGGAGGAAGAAGAGGTGGCGTGACGTCCTGACAGGGTCGGTAGACATTATACAATCACTGCTGTCAGAGGAACCACAGACACACTTCACCTGCCAAATAGCAACAACTCTTTTTTTAAAAAGAAGTGGAACATACTCAGGTGTCACTGAAACCTGGTATTCATTAAATACCATTCATAATAAACTAATTAACTGCAAGAGCTGGAGGACTATGGGCACATGGTCTAATATAATATCAAGCTATAAAGCACATTTTCCTGGGAAAGATGCACTGAAATCTGAGTGCTACGGTATGACGTAAAAGCCCTCATGAATTCAGAATCAGAATATATAATGGTAGCATGTGTTTTTGAAAATGACACTGATGATAGTCAAACCTGAGGACTCGAGGGCCTACGGCTGTTTGTCTTTTCACAAACTTCTCTTTTGTTCTCTACAGGGACTCTTCTCAAGGTCTCATTGTATATGTGCCTGGGTAACATAGCAAATCCCTATGACAGACACTCACACACACAAACACACACAAGTGCGCGCACACACACACACGGACACAAAGCGCTCCCTGAGCAGTTGACTCTCAGGCCAAACGCGATTGTTAGAGGCAGAGCGATGGGAACAACTGTTTGGACAGTGTGTTGAGATATAATCCCTTCATCTGGACCCTCTCTCCCTCTGTCTTTTCATCTCTCATGCACTCACACACAAAGCTACACCCCCCCCACACACACACACACACACACACACAAAAAAACACACTCCCTCACTCTTCCTTTGCCGAGCATGGCAAAAGAAAAAAAAAAAAAAGTGTGTAACTCTCTGTCACCTTCCCTTATTTACAGCCTTTCTTGACAGCTCGTCTCTCACTGCCTGGTCTCCACTCATCATCAGATCAGTCCGGGAAAAAAAACAAAGACAATGAAGCCCACTGATGGACCACTGCTTCCACTGACTTGACTGGGCAAGTGTGACAAGCTACATTTCTATTACTAAGGTGCAATTTGTGAGATTGTCATTTTTGATGATGTATTTATAACACAGCCATGACAGATTTATATACAGCTTAAACGCTTAAAAGCTTTATACGGAGGCAGGAAATTATAGAAATTGTGTTTTTTCATGATTTCAGCAGAAAACACAAAGAGCACCATGATGACTGATTGAATCTCCCTCATATTTCAAGTTTACGTCAATGCTTGCATTTGGCTGATTAGCACTTGGCATATAAATTTTGCAGCCACTTCTTGTAAATTCTTCACATCGGACATGTAACCGAACAACAGAAGGTTGCTGCTGTGACAGAGAAAAAGCAACACGATCAAGCTTTACATCCAGGTAAGTGGCATCTTTGTTTCACTGCGCGCCTGGAAACCCAATCCCAGAGCGACACGAGGACAAGTCATACCTGAGGACAATAAGACCTAATACAATGCGGTCAACCTCACCTGAGGGACGCTAATGGAGAGAGTATCAACACTGGCAGCTGAATGATGAGCCACTAATCAACAAGTAACAGCTGTCAAGAAAGAGTAGAAATAAATGTTATTTTCCTGTGCACTTCACATTCTCCATCTCGCTTCAAAAATCAAATTTTTTCCGTAAGAATGAAAATAACACAGACCAAGCCTGACTCAGGACCAAGTCCCTGATACTGGAAAAGAAAAACAACATAATCAAGCTGTTTTGTAGCCTCTATATTAGAAAAGAGAATCCACAAGAAGAGGTTTCGGTTAAACAATCGTCTGTCTCATGTGGTTTCTCCGCAATATGAGAATTAAGATTTGCAACAATTATTTTTAATATCATCATATTATTTTCTTGTTTAACAAATGAATCATTCAGTCTATAAAATGGCAGAAAACAGTGAAAAATATCCATAGCATTTTCCAACAGCCCAAGGTGATTATTTCAAACGTCTTGTTTTGTTCTAGCAAGAGTCCAAAACCCACAGAGATTCAATTTACAACGATGGAAAACAAAAACCCATATTAAGCTACAACCAGCAAATGTTTGGCATTTTTCTTGACATGTAACACAAACAATTAAATTACTTTCTGTCAGGCAACTAAAGGCAACAAATATGTGTCAGAAACAATTTAGATTACAAGTGTTTTTAGCGGTACACACTAAAATCCAGCCTAATATTCACACTAAATGAACATTTTCACCACCACTCTGAATTCATGGCTTTCCTGTTAACCATTCGCTTTTGGAGGACCATTTGGTTTTGCCTTAACAGATCACTAGCGACACATATGAGCCCTTTTCAGTGGTTGCACACATGTAACAGTGGATGCAAAATAAATTAATTCACTGTCTTTACATTTCAAAATAAATTGTTGATCTCTTACTTGGTATCTGACTTATGATTACAGTTTTCCTACAAAGACTGCCATATGATTTACTGTATACCTTCTGCCCTACATGCTGTGCACTCGGCTCAGTAACTCTTAAAAGCAGATGAGGGCAGAGGAATACTCCATGATGTTCTGTATCCATGTGACATGATGCTACATCACGACGTCTCCATCTAAAATAGCACACAGCTTCTCGCTATTGGTGTTCATTATGTGGGAGAAACCTGTTTTCTGGTTTAATGAGATGTGTGTGTGTGTGTGTGTGTGTGTGTGTGTGTGTGTGTGTGAGAGAGAGAGAGTGAGTGAGTGAGTGAGTGAGTGAGTGAGTGAGTGAGTGAAAGAGAGAGAGCAAAGTGTATGAATCCAGAGAGCAGATGGAAGGACATAACAGTAGGAGGCAACAAAAAAAAAAACACACACACACACACACACACACACACACACACACACACACACACACACACACACACACACCTGTGTTCAGTGTATAAAGGAGTAAATGATATGGCCCATAAGCTCAAACCTCAGGTCAGAGAGAGTTGGTAGTATGGTGTAACAACCCAGCGACAAACACACGCACACACACATACATACACACACTTAGTCCCTAAATGAAATGTCATTGTCAGCCTGTGTGTGCGCTGCTGAATGGCTTGACAGTCAGCCATCCCATCGCTGTGTAGCAGAGGCGGCTGCTGCATTGTCTGCCATACAATAGTGATTAGGAGGGCGACAGAGACAGAAGGAAAGCAAGTGAATCTTATTGTGTGTGATACAATGGCATTTTAGAAGAATGCAAGAGAGAGAAAAGGAGATAAAAAGAGGTTTTATTGTCTGTTGTATAAAAGCGTTTAGTGGGATGAGCTCAGAGGAGCAGAGAAGAAAAGAGAGATTTAACAGGAGATTGACTGGATCTGTTCAACGTCATTTCAAAGCAGGGCATGGCATACATACACTTAGGCAACATGTGAGGACTCCTTGAATTTCTAAACATATAAATACAGCTTATTATCAAATTATGATTTTTTTTGGCACTGACCAAAATTGGTTTTGTAGAATGTGGGCTGAATTCAGGCTAAAAAAATACTAAATTGCCACATCTGTAGATGAAGCAAATCTTCTGTTTGTGCAGATGAAATCCTGGTGTCTGCTGCAGCAAAATCTTCTCATCACAAAGGAAGTGACATCTCCAAGATTAAGCTGTAAAGTGGCATCGGGAAGTATTCAGACCGCTTTTTTATGTTGTAGATTTCATTTCAAATAGATAGAATTGCCCTTTCCCCGTCAATCTACACACTTTAGAAATTTTAGCAAATTTAGCAAAAGGTAAAACTGAAATGTCTTATTTACAAAAGTATGTTGACCCTCTGCTGTGTCTCCAAACTGCGGTCATGTGCATCCTCTGCTTTACTTATCCTTGACATGTATCTATAGTCCACCTGAGGCAAATGCAGTTAACTGGACATAATTTAGAAAGGCACACACCTGTGTATATAAGGTCCCACAATTCACAATGCATGTCAAGACAAAAGCCATAACTTGAAGTCCAAGGAATTCTGTGTTAGACCTGTGTGGTAAAATTGTGGCGAGGTGATTGTTGTCTGACAAAATCACCAAACACATCATGTAAAGACAGAGACTAAGACTGTTCTTAATGCAGTACTGCATTAAGCAGGTGCGGCTTTGCTCGTCATCAGCCTCCAACATTACTGTCTTTTTGACTCTGGAATGTGATGAGCATTTTTTACTGCAGTCATGACTGATACACTCTACTGAAAAACACCTGATATATATATATATCACAGGTTAACAAATTGTCAGCTGAGGGTGTAAGATTGAACTTTGCCTTCTCTGATTTCCTCCATTCTTTGACCTAAAGTAAGAGTCTGTGAACCAACAACATTAACAGTTTATTGCATAAACAAGTCTTCGAGTTGCGACCCAAGACATTTACTTGCTTGGAATTTGCTTTGCTGTAAAGGTCAAATGTCATCTGGTTTGTCCATGTTAATCTCAGAAAGTCCCTGGTTGACTGTGGAAGGTCGTTAGCTAATTCAGAGCACCTGGGCTCTTGGCTGTAAAGCTGAAATCCACCCTGCTTCTGATTTTGCACCTTCAACACTGTCACAGCACCATAGTCATTCATGCATTGCTTCCATTGCCTCCATCTACACAACCTACTCTTCATTTTTAGTTACTCTCAGCTAGGGCTCGGCGATATGGCCACATGACATGTGGTCATTTCGCCTTATTTGCTTACTCCATTCCCAAATTCAAGCCGGTCAACCACTGCGTGCGTCTTTAAGTAATATCACATGCTGGCCTGCATTTATACCTCACTCGCTCATCTATTTATTGCAAAGCATGATGTTTTACGCTCCTTCCAATTCATCGTGTATTCACTTCTTAGTTGAAATACAAGATAGAAAAAGATGGCTGATAGATAATAAGCACACCAAGTGTCTGAACTATAGTAGAAAACTAACTTGAAAAGGCATAATTAAAACAAGGTTTCTGTGATCAGAGCTGAGAGTGACTATGCTTGGATTCCCTCAGCTATTAGGCATATTGACACACAGTCCTGAAACCTGCAGGAATAGACCGGGATCCTGCCCAACCCAATTAGTCTGAACAAAAACCTAAAAGTGAATATTTATACCTGGTGGTCAGGTGAACAGAAACTGAGAGGACCCATTAAGATCTCTAAACCAGGAGGCCACTTAAGCGACCCAGGCGCGTGGCGAAATGTAACCCTCACTACACAGAGAACAGACGCCACTTTTCATTTTCACTTCTGCTCCCATATCACCTGCCGCCAAAGTCACTTAAAGAAAATTCCATCACTGTCGAGGAAATAAGGGTCACAGAGGAAGATCAGAACCGCGGTGCGAGGTCTGGTGATAGCTGTCGTGTGACAGTTTTCATATCTCCTCCGTGGTAAACTGGCAGAAGGTCAGGGATATTGAACACATAGGTTGCCAGAAGTTTGGCTTAGAGGATTCCCTGGGATCTCAGTTTGGCTCTTGTCAACGAGCCTATTTATAGGCATTCCAAGTTCCTCTGATACTAATCTCCGTTGGTCTGTGAAAATTAAACCCTCAACCTTTTTTCCAATTCTTTTCATACTCCAGAATGAAGCACAGGGATGATCGGCAGTTAAGAGGGGGATTGGGTTATTAAATAAGAATGGATCCCAATCTGTTTCAGATTGATTCTCTTAACTTGCTGTTCTTGGCCACTTTGTCAGTTATTCTTTTCTCCTGATATATCCTCCTACAGAGGCCAGAACACAATATAGGAGCAAGCTGTGAAAGAATGTGAAGTTCAGGAGTTAAAGCTACTCCACTTATGTGAAGTAATGGCTCTAAGGTTTCATTAGGATGCCATAAACAATGTCAACAAGTAAAGAAAAACACAATAAGACCACTGAAAGTTTTATATGGAAAATAAAGTATGATTTGATAAAACCAAAATGCAAAGCTCATAGAGAGACCTGAGAGCTTTTCCTTTATGCAGTTTGCATATTCTCATGCATCCCCCACCCAAAAGACAAACCAGGTATCAGGGGTATTCCCGCCATTGTTCATCAGCAAGGTAGTAGAATCAGAACTGGGACTTTTGAACTTCTGTACAAAAGTTTGGGCCAGTACATCTAGTAGATGCTGTGTTATTTCATTAGATAAGTAAAAAACTTTGATCTGCTTGTGGTACTAAAAAAGTCAGAGGATGACCAAAGCTGTTGGGGATTCATTCTCAGAGGATCCTGGACAATGGATAATATATATGTATAAAACAATTCCTGGAAAGCCATCTAATAGTTGTTGAGTTATTTCAGTCATTGCTGAACCCCTACATATTATGGGCAATTTCTGAAATTGGCATAATTATAATCAATGCAGCATTATTCAGGATATTGGGTCATCCATTGTTTTTTTTATCAACTCATTTACAGCAATCATTTGAAATTCAGATAAACTGATATTATATTAGTTAAAATGATTCACACACACCATCGGCT
The DNA here is from genome assembly GCF_021018895.1 of Seriola aureovittata. Taxonomy (NCBI): domain Eukaryota; kingdom Metazoa; phylum Chordata; class Actinopteri; order Carangiformes; family Carangidae; genus Seriola; species Seriola aureovittata. The sequence goes on from NC_079382.1 coordinate 4,201,431, forward strand.
GGAGTTCAGAGTCTCTGTTACATTAAGCCAAAACTGTTGAACTAATGAGTGAGAGATCACCAGTGTCATTTTACCAAAATGTTTTGCAGTAATGAGGACTCAACCCTTCTGTGTTTTTCAGGGACTAATGTGTTTGTTAATGTGTGTATATGCATGTCTGCCTAGATGCCTGTGGTTACTATTTTTTCTTGGTGTGTTTAAGTGTGTGTGTTTGTGTGTCTGTCTGGCCCTTTTCTAAAGGTTAATGAGTGGGGAGTCACCACATTGTAACACAGAGGTGTCTCTGCCGCCTTGAGCTAATTGGGACACTCTTTAACTTTATGGTTAATGATGTCAGACACCACACTTGACATGGGGTGCGTGCACTGTGTGTGTGAATGTGTGTGCATGTGTTTGTGCCACAGTTCCTTTCAGCCTGCCTTGCAAGGTTAGATAAATGAAGTCCAAAAAATTTGTCTGAACTGAGTCAAGTAATAAAAAGACCATTTCACATACAGGTGAAACACACTCGTAACATATGATGCAATATAAAACAACAACCCTCCAAGAAGTACATTTGTGAAGCTCCTAATGTTCACAATTTTTGAAACTGTACCAGTTTGCATTTACAGATTTTTCTCTTTTAGTTTGTGCATTGTGTTACTCTATATTGGGTTATATTGTTAGGCGTCTCAGGTTGTTTCTCCCTCAGCTGGAAAACATGATAGAAACACCACAGTATCTTATTGTTTGGTCTGTTAAGTAAAACCTAAAGCATGTCAAAAGCATGAGAGCGTGGCAACTCTGCATTGATATAAAAGATTTGATTTCATAAAAATAACTTCAAGTCTTGGTTACATACCTAATACTATAAACAGAGCAAGACAGAGCAACAATATCAGATCAAAACCTCATCAAGTAGCTTTAAGCATTAAAAAAACCTACCACACATTCAACCTCAACTCTGCATTTACTGCCCATCTGTTTGACATGAAGCACCGCTGTCTGTCTGTTATTATTCACTGCAACTGAAGATAACTAACGTGCTCAGCCAGGCAGAGTTAACCAAAGAGAAGCACAAACAAACAGCGTGACTAGAATTAAAGAGGGAAAACAAGATCACAGGCAGACAAAACAAAAGAAAAAAGCAAGTTTTGATTTTTAAATAAAACCAAAGTTCAGAGTAAAACCAGCCGGCTCAGGGACTAAATCTGCTTCAATCCAAATATGATTTGTTTTTTTTATCCTAAAATATTAGTTCATACTAAAAGAGTAGCTTTCAGCCTTAAATCATTTATACTTTCAATTTTGCTTAATCACTCCTATATATAAATAAGTCAAGGACATACTGTATAGTATGACTACAGATGAGTTATGTGTTTCATACTTGATATTATTTATACTGTACGAATGCAAATATCTAGGGAAAGTCAGATTTTATTCACCTATCTTCTAACAAAACTAATCAGGGAAACTTAAATTATTAATAATCTGTGAGAAAACAGTCTAGGTCAGTCAACAAAAGAACAGGTTAAGGTGACTCTGATTTAATGCTGAGGGAGTCGACTTATTGCAGCAGTGAAGCGAAAGAGTGTAAAATATAAAGTACAAGAAAAAGAGAACAGAGTAATTAAATATGGGCCAACTGACACAGCACTAGGACCTGTCATGAGTGAATGAATTGATGAGGGTATGACAGACAGCTTTATACACCTCATTGCATTTGTACATTTGTTTATGTTTGAGTGTGAGTGTGTGTGTGTGTGTGTGTGTGTGTGTGTGTGTGTGTGTGTGTGTGTGTGTGTGTGTGTGTGTGTGTGTGTGTGTGTGTGTGTGTGTGTGTATATAGGAGAGCTGAATTGTCAGCGGTGCAGTGTGATTTACACCAGGCCTTTACGGTAAAGCACCATGAAGAACATTAGACAAATGACACTGAGACCAGGAAAGATTGATTATTGGCAGATAGGCGAAGGTTGGGAGGGTGAGGGAGGCGGTGGAGGAAGGACTTACACACACACACAGACACACACACTAATATGCAGTGAAGACGAACTATCAGGGCTGAAATGATCTGTAACAGAAACTCATCCTAATGGGTGAGTTTAGCTGGAAAGCGTACCCTGTTAAATATGCGCAATATTCAGCAAAGTCATGTAGTGCAGCCGCAGGGAGTCACTGAGGGATCAGATTGAACCTGCTCTTAGACATGGGGAAAATCCTACACATAACTTCAGCTATGATGAGAATGAAACTTTAATGGTCCTACTGGGGAAAGTGGGTCATTGCCACAGAGAAACAGTAACATGATACAACAAAAGCTTGATGGAATTTAGTTAAGAATAGAACAAAGAGGAGGAAAGTGAAACCAAACAACTGCTGCATTACAAACTGTTCAGTGGAGACACACGACTAAAGAGTAACGAAATATCAAAATTATACAAAGCAATAACAAACGGAGACAAAGGTAATGTATGAGCATTTAAAATTGTATTAAAACTATCAAATTCATGCAGTGTGAAGGTTTTTCCAAAATATATATCAATTATATGAAAAAGGAGACAATATGAGAGAATGATACCTACACTAAATTTTACATAATATAGTGATTTCTTTTATGGTTGATGCAAAAATGGTTTGGCAACTATGTTGCCAAATAATTAAATAATTAAGCCAATTTTAAGCATAACTGTCAAACGTGACTTTACAACTGTGTATGTTGTTGTTGTTCTTTGTCTAATGTAAAAATAAACTGAAAGGATCATCTTGGGTTTTAGAAAATTGTGACAGGTATTTTTCAAACTTTTTTTTTTTTTAGATTTTATAGACATAAAAAATAAATAAGAAAATCGATCAACACATCAAATCGATAATGAAAATGAACAGTCGGCCCCCTAAAGTTTTAGAAACATCATTATTTCAGATTGAGCATTGCTGGTTTCAAAGCCATATCCTGAGTTTTGGAAAGTTTCTCAAAGTGATAATGACAACCAAAACACGTCTTACATAAGCATCATATAAGCCACATTTCTAAAATTAAGATAAAGGAGAAACATTCACTCTCCAGTGACCAATCTCAGCTGATTCAGACTGACGGTACACAACTTTAAGTTTAGTTTTAAAAATAAACTTCCAAAAACTTCCAAAACTCATACAGTTCTTTGGTTGGAAGTTATTAGTAGTAAATTAGCACATCAAGGTTCTCATGAGGAACATGGAGGCATAACAAGTCTGCGGCTGCTTGTGTGCACGCTCAGCTGTTTAACTCACCGTTGTGTCACTGCAGAGCGACCCCAAACTGTCACAACTTTTCTGCTGCATCTCCTACTTTAGGATGAAATCACTAAAGTTAGAGTTTCAAGTGAACCTGCAACAAGGCATTATATATGAGACGGTAAGCCTCTCATCTCGTTTCCCTACGTACGACTCTCATCTTGATTCCTCGATTAAGTAGCAGGGCACCATTCACTCAGGGTCTGTTTGTTTGTACTCATTTGTGGTTTTGTCCGCAAAGTTGGTGGTCTTCATACAAACATGGTAAGAAAACCTCTAAACGGATATCTTTGTGTTTTGGACTGTTGGTCAAAAAAAAAAAAAAAAAATCATCTAAAGTCGTAATCTTGATCCATTTTCAAACATATTATAAGCAACACAATTACACAAAATAATCAGAAGACTCTAAGCAGGGAAAAATTATTTGAGGCACTAGTTAGTTTTGGATTCAAGTTTCAAGAATTACCACCTCACAGTTGTTTGCCTCCACCAACCAGTTGCAGGAAATATGGTCACAATCTCCCCTACTGTTCCTAAGTTACAGCATGAGTGTTTTTTACAGATCATGATGTCACAGTGACCTTTGACCTTTGACCATACAAAATCAAATCAGTTCCTCCTTGAGTCAAAGGGGACATTTGTGCCAAATTGTAAGAAGGTCCCTCAAGGCGTTACTGACATATCGCATTCACGAGAATAGGACGGACGGACGGACGGACGGACGGACGGACAACCCGCTGGTATGGAGGAATGAAAGAATTTCATTTTAAGGTCCACTTCCTTTGTCTTTATGGAACTTGGTGTTCCTTAGCGGATGGAGGTTGCTCACTTGTCATGGAGATGGTTTGGTTAGTATCACCTGACCTAAGTGTGGAAATTCCGTAACAGGTGACATCCGGTACCAGTATGTGGACTTTCACCAACTGCCTTGTGGTTTACAGACGTGGTGTAAAAACCTTGTGAAAATATTGTTTTTTTTTTCTTGTCAAACTGCAATTTCTAAAGTCAAGAAGTCAAGCTCAAGTTTAAGTTGATTTAGCAACTGAAACAATAGATTCAGAGCAATTAACCATTAAATGATGAGGACACATCTCTAAAATGAAGTGCTAAGTCACTCAGTAGTAGTTAGCCAAGTTTATACTATTTTTCTTTTTTGTTTTTAAATCACATCAAACCAGCTTGCCTGTTGCAGCTTTCAAGTAGCCTAATCCCCTCTACATGAGTGATGATTTTATTTCAATTAGAAATGTGGGAATATTTTTTTCAGGAGCAATAAGCAGCCTCCTGTCCTGCTACAATTAAATACAACTAGTAAAACTTTGAGTCGTGACTCTCCTTTACCACAACATCTTCATCACAGCATAATTGCCCTTTCAGAAATGAGAAAATACAGAGGTTTAGAAAGTGACTCATGGATCTGGTGCGGCACAGCAGCATACTTAATGGAAATAAGAAATTGAGGATTTGCAGATAGCTGTGACAGCACTGAGTAATGTACAGAATAGCGGGGAGAAAAACCCTTTTCTTTGAATACAAAAGCTTCCGCCTGATGTCACCAGCCCTTGTCATTACACTGAGAAAATGGTGGCGCTTTACTCGAAATGATGCTCGTATGACACAAAAAGCACACAGTGAGAGCATGGTAATTATTATGATTCCAACCAGGATATACTGTACTAGCATTAGATGGTTTGTAAGTGAAGCCTGCCTTTGCTTCCAGTGGGCTTAGGCACCGATGTCCTTGAAATATATCTCATCACTTCAAGAGAACAATTTTTTTTTTTTTTAAACATTTGTGTTGCAGAATAAAATAAATCCAGACACAGCTGGTGCAGTAGAAAATGCAGTTGTTAAGCAGGTGCAGTCGGCAATTCAGCAGCAGGAAGAGAACAGACAGCATCCATTCTTTAGGAAAGCCCTAAGGGGGCTGCCGAGGATAGCCAAGGGCCGTCACACACACCACACACACACACACACACACACAATCCAAAATGCCGACTTGAATGTACTCAGATCCAGTCGCACTGGGATTCATATTTCTGTGGTCATTTTGTTGTTCTTAAAGGCATCGTTGACTCTTCTGGCCTGCAGCAAAGGAGAGGCTATGACCAAAACCTTGATCTGTGGCAAAGCTGCCCAAAGGCAAGACCACCACGCACACACAGACAGACGCACACACACATACACACACACAACAACAACACATGAGAGCCTCTGCCTCAGTGTGTAACCATAAAAAAGCTGTCCAACCGTCTGTAAACTTTTCACTTTCCACTGCCCTCAGTTCGCTCAGCCTTCACCCTTTTCCACTGGACACACACACACACACACACACACACACACACACACACACACACACACACTCAAACAAATACACAAATTGACCGCATTCTTGACAGACACGTGCATGCACCGTTAGCAGGAGCACAATGCTTGGTTGGCCATGCATTTCCTCTCACGCCCAGTTACACTCTGTCAGTCATTCAAACACGAGATAGAGCAAAGTTAGAGAATGATTGACTGCCTGGCCCAGTGGCTGAAAACCCAATATAGCAAAGTGCTCCAGATTGACTTAAACAGTAGTCTGTGACTATAGCGTGACTTTTTTCATAATTGCTACAACTTTGAAATGAGCCATATTCTGCAGAAAGTTTTTTTTACAAGCAAACAGGAAGCCAAGTGAGGAACTGGAATAACCCCAACAAGCAGGGCAGGGCTGGATTTATAAACCTAAAAGGTGTGTGGCAAAATAAAAACCAGTAAAAGCTTTGCATTTTCGCTTGAAAAAAAAAATCAGCCATCAAGACTGTTGGTGATCCTTCTAATCCTTGTAATCATTTTAATATTGGGTTTGGTTCTACTACAGTTTCAGAGGAGCAAAAGTTGGGGAAATTTAACTCCTAGCATGATAATATGATGGAGACTGACGGGCTACTCAGTCAGCTGACTGGAACCTCCATGTGTTTTTAACAGGCTGATTCCACTCTTTGTGTACAGGCATTCTCCCCCAGCTGGCTGACATGTCATCTGAGTCCTTGGCGACCCCATAAATGTCAAGTCATTTCAACGTCACTTCAACATCTACTCTGGTGCAAAGAGGACGTTTTCTCTGGCGGACCTGTCAGCTTTATAAGGCTGTTAAAATGATCAAAGTCCCTTTTAGAAACCTGGAGAGAGAGAGAGAGAGAGAGAAGGAGAAAGAAAGAGAGAGAAGATGGAGTGCAGACAAACATGCAGACGGACAGACAGACAGGAGGCAGTAGGGTATAAACACAAAAGCAGAGGGAGAGTTGAAGAGCTTCAGAATGCAATGAGAGGACATATTAGTCCTTTAAGAATGTCATGACATTGTTATCAAGTCAGGCCCTACACTCCTGCTTTTGGCAATAACTACACTTTATAGTGAATCTCCAGCCTTACACTCACAGTGATAATGAGCAGTGTTGAAGCAAACATGATGTAATCTGTGAGCCAGAGCTGGTAATGCCAAAGAAGGAGAGGAAGCTGGTGAAGGAGCAGCTCAATGAATGAAAGAGCAATAGCTCAGTGTGCATAAGCAGTATGGTGACTGATATTAATTAAACTAATTAACTGTTCAGCACAGTTTCGGCCTGGATGCCCAACTTTTACAAGAACCAATCACCAGCAAATTGCTCTGTAACGTAGCATTTAAGAGCCATATTCAGGCTGTGCAACTGGCCATGGGAAAATCAGAAACTCAAGCCTGTTATTTGTTGGGCAGATAAAGAGTAGTCAAAACTGAATTCATGTGGAAATTAAACTTACATCTGCCATGATTTGATATTTCAGATGTGTCAGTACTAGAGCATTTTTGATAATTGATGTCATATCAGTTAAATAGTATATTAATAATCAGCATTTTTCAAGCAACAATGCCAAATATTTTCTGGCTTCAGCTTTTTACTTCATGATTGATTGATTAATTGTTAAATGAATCTCTTTTGGTTTCTGACTGTGAAAATGATTAACTGATAAATCATTCATATAACTGCCAGATTAATCAATAATGAAAATACCAAGTCAGGATCTCTGCCATACTGACAACACCTTAATTCTGCTTTGTCTTCATGAGATATTTTTATGGGTCAGGCATTTGACCAGTTCAGGCAAACTCTGCAGAAAGACAGCCTCGTTTTCAGTTGTCAGCTGCACACTGATTACAGGATGGAGGTGGGGGCTGGCAGCATTTGCCCACTTGTTTTGCTTCAGAGTTAGTGCAATTTTCAAAGTTGAAGTGGTCGCATTTTGGCAGAAATAATGTAGTTTTGGGTCATTTGTTTTCTACAGTAGCTCCACATATTGGCACACACAATATGGAATCCCCCAGTTTACATGGGCTACTGTGATGTAGTGATGTATAGCCTAACATAGATTATGCAACAACAAATTTGATCACGTGAATAACTTCTATAAAAATGTATTTAGAAAGATGCATGACATGCAACAAGTGTCCCTGACTGGATCGGAATCAGGAATGCTGCTGTTACATCCTCTTCAAAATGGAAATACAATAAGATTTTTTTGTAGATATTAATACTTGCTGCATCTTTTGCAACATTTTAAATTGCTGCAATAATCCAATTTACCTGTGCAGCTCATTAAAATCTAACACCAGCTAATCTACTGAAATCTGATCCAATTAAACTAATGTTTTTCACAAGAGATGAAGGGAGGTGCTCATCACAAAGAAGCAAGAGGAACAAGCAAGAGATGACACCTGCTTTAATTATTAGTTCCTTCTGATGCTATCTACTTTATGTCCATGTGATGAATTAACAGAGTTCAGACAGACTAGTCAATAAATTACGAGCTTCTGTCCTGTCTTTGGTTCAGAGATACCATCCTGTCTTGCAGCACATTTCCAGGACTTCATGGAGGACTCCTTGTGTACTCTTTGATTTTGTTGTGCAATAAGGACTATCTGAGGACCACTGGTTTGATAGAGGTGGACAACATCTACATCATCACCTATGGTACATATATAATTGGTATACAGGACAGTACACTTATTCTTCTTGTTTGTTTGCAACCCAGATAAATGCCAAAAAAAGAGCAAGTTGAATAACATCCTATACAATGTTCAAATGCAAACAGTAGATTAAAATTACTCTACTCATAAAGTCATTTAATGTCCAAATTTCTATTGCTTCCTTACACTATATCCTTGGTTATTGTGAGCAAACATGAAACCCCTAAAACAATGACAACAACCGCAGGATGTGTGCTGCAAAAACCAGCCCATAATACACTCATTGTAATCAAAGTATTCAGATTTTACCACTGTGCAAATAAACAGCGCCATAGAACCACAATTCACATACCAAAAAAGAAAAATAAGCTCAGCCACGACAAGAAATTAAATCATATGCAAGAAATTAAAACCAAAGTTAACAACGCACAGAAGTCAGAAACACAACAGCAAATATTAGCCAAGAGTAGAGCATAAGAGCAGCCTCAGAAACTGAAACGCCATTTGAAATGAACATAACTGATAACTTACCTTGATGAATTGAAAGGGTGAAGCGCAGCATCCCAGAAAAAATCCTCTGAAGAAAGCAAAAATAAACTTTAAGCTAGTTGTTTGTGACCTCGGCATTCACGGAGCTAATGTGACGGTTAGCAACGCACAAAAAACACAGCAACAACTTCTGCCTTAGCTAGCTGAGCCTAACTCTCACTGCCCGTCACTACGTTAATTACACCTGTTCCAGACTGTCCACGTCACAATCCTGGGTGACTGCCAGAGGAAACATTTTACTCACTCAGGGTTCATGAAGTCCGTCATGGGAATGTTGTTTAAAAGAGCAACAAATGATGGTTCCTTCGTGAATGAACTGACCCGGAAGTATCTGAGCGGCCGGTGAGAGCTGATTGAATTCTCTAAATGATAATGAAAGGAGCTTCAATGCTTCCTATCTTATCTACTTTAGCATCGGAAACACTGGACCGTCCTTTATAAATTCCACCAATTGCCTCCCGCCGCCGCAACTTTTAAACTTGTAAAATCCAAGATGGAGGATTTCTTCCTCGGCCAGACGCTAGAGTGCTGCTTAGGATTTAGGTTAGTGCAGTTAAGGTGGCCATAAATATAAACATGTATGCATCAAAATCAATGTTGTTGCTAATCATTGACATATCCAAGACTGTGCTGATCCAAAAGGAAAAATAAAATCGACTTAATATTTAATATATGGAAAATAATTATTTTATTTTTCATAAAAAACAAAAACAAATGAAAGAAAAATGTAAACAAACTGGCAAGTTAAGGGTTAAAATCCTGGAAATCAATATTGTTAGTTATGATCAGACCAGGACTATTGTTGAATAAAAAACAACTTGAAAGTGTAAAATAATGTGAATGTATAATATTTTTATTGCTGTTTTTTGAAGCAGACATTTTTGTCCTAAGGTTTGGAATACATCAAAATCAAGGTTGTTGCTAATCATTGACATATCCCAGACTATGCTGATCATAATATTTTCATATCAGTTCTCTGATGCAGATAAATGTTAGTTACTTTCTACTACTACCAGCACAGCACCTACCTGCAAATACATGTAAACAGTTCATTCTATGTGGAGGTTATCACTGGGCACTATCAGCAGTATATTGTACCTTTAGTTATCTCTCTATCCATCTATCTATCTGTCAATCAAAATCTGAATTTATTATTGATACTATTGCTCCTCAAACTCTGACCACAGTTCCCATAAACCCCTCTGCTCGCTGCTCTCTGTCCCTGCCTCCCCTGCCACCTTTGCCTTCGCTTAAATACCTCTTGTCATTTTAATTTATTGCTTAGCTATACATAACCACAGTTGCAGTGAGTCAGTTCCGTTAACGTTATTAATGGGAAGCAAAAAAAGAAACAAAGTCCATTATATTAGCAAGAAAATAATCTTATCGCTAACAAATTGCTTAGGAGGCAAAGAGCCCAAGATATTTTCAGTTATTAATACAATAAATGATGTGCTATACTAATGCTACCCAAAATGATGACAAATCGAATCATTGAATCTGGACGACACAACTGCAGCATATGAAATCATGACTCACCAAACCAGATTAAACTGTTGAGAAGCTGAAGAAAAGACATGACATCAAGCACTCAATATATGTGGAACTTTGAGAGAATAATCTGTTGTTGCTTTGATTTCCTCCTGTCTTTCTTTCTTCCTTTTTGGACATCAATCAAGTTGGCTCTCTTGGACTTGAAAATCATCCAATGTGAGGAGCATGATGGACAGTGCAGGCTGCTGTCTGTGTTTAAGAATTAATATTTTCTGTTAACATCTTACAAACAGTACGCCGGACCAGAAGCCACATGTAGCAGTAAAACAAAAGTGATCCCCTGGAGGAGCTTCTTCTCTCTTTTTTTTTTTTCCAGGGTTCAAGTACTAGCAGGAAACTCTGTACGCTTCCTCTCATTTGTATCCCTCCATAATCCTTGCCTCTGCTGTTGAGGCCAGTAAATAAGGCTGTCAGGGAGGAAGAATAGGCAGGGGAGTGAAACTGTTCACTTTCAATGAGGAGAAGCACTGCCCATAGTGGTTAAGCCAACACTGAATTGCTGCTTGAAGTTTTTGGTTGCCAGTGTGAGCGGGGTGAGGAGAGAGAGACAGAGAGACAGTAAACATCAACAAAGAGCGAACATCAGCCTGATATGCATGAACAAAGCCCCCCCACAAAAAAATCCTATCTGTGAAATATGAATTATGAATTAACATGAATTATGGCCCTGCAGAACTGCGGTGTCTGCTCATTAATCAGTGTGTTTTCAGCGGAGAGGGAGATATATACCAAATTTCCACTATGTTAATTCATAGAACAGGTAGGCACACATACAAATATGCAGAAACATGAATCTGTACAAACACAAACAAAAAAGAAAATTACATTTGGACTCAATGAAAGACTTAAAATCAGTGCAGTCAGTTACCTGATTAAACTGTTATTATTGAGGGTTTTTTTTTTCTTTTGTGAGTGAGGAAAACTGAAAATGTTCACAACATAGGATCACAGCAGTAAAGATATTAAGAGTTTTGAAAACACTTATTCATATGGGATTCTTCATCACTCACTGCAGATTTATAGGCAAGGTTGGATCACCAGGAAAGGGGGCAACTGCCCTGGCTCCCCTGAGGATTTGGGCAGTTGCTGCAGAATATTCATGTTAATTTGATTAATTGCAATTTTTTTTTTTTTTCGTTTGTCTGGGAAGATGCATCAATTTTAACACAAAATGAGCTTCTTGTGATATCTGCACATGGTAACTACAGCACATGGAAATATAGTGGTTACAAATAATAAAGTATGCTTTACATATGGTTAGGCTTAGATAACCAAAACAAGGGATCAAGGTTAGGGAGAAATCATGTTTATCGCTTTAAATACTGCAAACACTGCAGACCTGTGGTAGGTGTCCTGCATTCAAGTCACACGATTTCCACACTATTCATTTCTGCCTCACACTGTACAGTATAAGCTTTGATACTTCAAGCATTGCCATTTAACATTGGCTTTCAACATATCGGTAGGTGCAGAATCATCAAATATGGATGTACTGGGCTTTGATTTTGTCCCTAATCTTGATGCCCTGTCTTGTTGAGGGTCATCATATCTAAATGTTATTTAACATCTTATTATTCAGGATATATTGCTAACATAGTGTAGCCGATATTCCTAAATAAAACTGTGTTTAATCAAACTTCACTGATCAGTACTCCTGTACCTAATAGGTACTTAGAGGCAACACAATGCAGGTACAATGCAAAGAAAGCGTTGAGAAGATCGATGGGGTCCCACGACTCAATTCAATTCCTGTGGCGCAGATTAATCTAGCTATGTATTTAAGACTCAACTGGGCTCCTTTACAGATGTGTCTTTTAGTCTAAGTGTTGTGGCTCAGTATGTTCACATGCATTTTTCTTGTGTAAGGGTCATGGAAACACATCATCAGTCATCCTTTTAAAATTTCCTGTTATCCTAACATCAGAGTGTGTGAGGTTTTGTAGAGCCTGGTACCTGAGAGAGCTCCCAGTATACAGAGAGACTGAAAGTGTGCGATCACAGCTGTTAAACACCTTTATTTTGGGCCTGAGACACAGTCAGAGATTGCCGTCACAACCACTAATAAAGTTAAGTCCTACTTAATGATGTTGACAGAAGCAACTTTAATTGTCTCCCGTGATAATGAGAGAAGTGGCACCTGATCACAAGAACATAAACGGACAAGAAAACAAACTGATTTCCAAAGATAAAGTTGTGCTCTGATGACAAAAAGTCAGCGACATGGTGCGTGTATGATGTTATATACAATGTCTCGACACAGCCGATGAAGCCCTGACCCTTTCGGATTAAATGTTTCCCACATTGCAGGAATGCTTTACAGAGCTAAAGAGACATTTGAAATGATAGCACTCTCCTCCTGACTGGCTGACCTGCGATTTGCTTTGCCGTGACCAAACTGACGCTGAAAAAAGTTCAGTTAAGTACAAATAATAATATGCAGCATTTCTAACTAAATAAATGAAAGAACCGTTTTGCAGCCGTATTTAAGAACATCACAAAAAGCATTTGCTACTTCAGACACTGGCCCTGTTTCATGAGTCATGAGTCCTTTTTGCCCTGACATACACTCACAGACTTTCCCTTTAGCTCCTCTCCTCAGGAGAATCCCTGCTGCTGTCTTAAGTGCTCTTCCATTACCCTCAGGTGAACTTCCCAAAATAGACCCTTCTAGCACCAAGAGGGAGTCAACAATGATGTCAGCTCCAGGAGCTCCATTTTGTCCAGAATTCTTTGTGATCGTGAATCATTACCTGAGCAACAACACGCTCCGGCCGGGACAAGCAATGCATAAAAAATATTTAGAGCACTGCGAGTAGCAAATACTGTGTCCTCTGTAAACCCAGTAAGTCGCATGATGTGTGGCTTTGTGAGCAGGTGTAGAGGGAAGAAGAGGGAGAAGGGTCGGTGGAAAACATTGATGAGATGAGGATGAGGTTGATGATAAGTTAGTTAGTTTTACACCTCTGGTTTGTTTCCTAAAAATAGAAAAAGAGCTTGTCTACACATAAACTATTTCAACAGTGTTTTGCAGTCGTCCGTCTGATGGAACAGATACACTCCTTTTTCAATCAGTCCAGCTGTCTACACAGGCCCCATTACACCTCGCAATTTATTTGCGCCGTATGCCCATAAATGCGAGCTGAAGCTTTTATGCTTCAAGTCTATTTTCCTGCACTTTACGCACATAACCACGGTGATTGTGTACAGGGCTCTGAGCCTCCTGTAGACATACGAGGGGCTACCACACTGCTCATGTGCACTGTTCGCCCATGTAGTGAAAGCCACAACAGTTTAGAAAAGGACAGTGGTGTGGTTGAAGCCATTAGGGTTGAACAGAGAACTATCTCCGATAACCCAATTCTTTCTTGACCGCATTTACACCTGATGTTAATGCAGTTTGTATCTGGATCTCGATGGTGGGACAAGCTACTGAATGCTATCAGAGCAGGGGCGTTCTGAATGCACCTCCTCTCCTAACACCCTAACATGCTTCACTTACTATGCACTTTCAGTGCACTTCTCTACTTGATCTCCTTGCACTTATTAAATAGATGTAGCACTTAGTACTTTTGCCAAGGTCTCCCATTGCACTGAAGCTTTAGTGTTGTCCCTCACTTGTACGTTGCTCTGGATAAAAGCCGCTGTGCTAATGAGTAAATGTGAATGTAGTAGTAGCAGCTAGCTAGCTGGCTAATCTTCTCTTGCAAAAACTGATTTGAAAATGAATTTGACCCAGGACACGTCCTCCTGCCTGTCTAACTAATTTGGATATTGAGATCCGATCACAATGAAGTTGAAACAAGAAAACTTATTAAAACTAAAGGTAAGTGTAAAGGCTAGTGCAGATACAAGAAAAACACTAAATACTAACACTTTCCAGAAAGTATAGTGCTGGAACATCACAGCACTACACATCTCTTCATAAAGATTTCAGAAAAACAATGGGAAACACACACAAACTTAGAAGATCCTAAATTTAAAGCTCAGTTTGGGCAACAACCATTAAAATAACCCAAATGAATTTGCCTTAAGCCCTCAATACTTTGCATTGCTCCATTTCAACATCCCTTAAATAATCCAATAGTGCTAATGTGAGTCTTTGCTTGTTCCATTGCTCCTCCTTTGACTGGGAACATTGTTCACCACAGATGCAGCAGGTACCTGCAGAGAGCAGCAGCAGGCTCTGCACAACGCCCAGCTCCATGTGGCACAGAGATGGATGGAGGGAACGGGATGAAGGGAAGAACTGGAGGAAGACAGAGGTGAGAGGTGGACGGAAAGCGTTAGAGGTGGATGAAGGGAGGACAGGCGGAGGTGGGGGTGGGTGGGGGGGGTGGACAGGTGGGCTGACAGCACTGGCTGCATTGCTGCTGCAGCTGTAATAGGCTCACATCACAGTCCTGCCATCTTCACCGTGTCTCCTCGTGTCTATCCCAACTGTCTTCTTGCCTGTCGCTTCTCATCAGAGATGGAGAAGGAGCAAAAGAAACAAAGGCAGTGAAGAAGAGCAGTGGAGAGAGAGAGAGAGAGAGAGAGAGAAAGAGAGAGTGAGAGTGGTTAGGTTTTGTTAAAGTCAAATAACAAAAAGTCTGGAGGATGGCAGGGTCCGTTTGCTGCAGCAAGGGCTGCATTTAGATGAGTCAAACTGTCCTGTACACAGCATGTACAATATTCAACGTAGTCCAACTTCCTGTAGGTTTAACTACTGACATAGCATAACATAGCATTGATTTGTATCCCAAATGATACATAGTCAGGGCCCAGTCACACCAGAAAGCGCACGGCCAAATTCATCTGTACGTCTTTGCAAAATATGTGTTTTAGAGCCACATATTGAGCTTCTTTCTATTTTGTCTATGCCGTGTACGGCCCCGTGGAACTCTGTTCTCAGGGTCGTACATTACGTCCTTCAATAAAGGGCTGTTGGATTCTCTCCGCTCTCTGTTCCCCCCCAAAAAAAGTCAGCACTGTCAGGATGACTTGGTGTCGGTCAAGATGTCAACTTTAACAAAAGATGAACCAGACACAAAGCTTGGCAACAAACAAAAGCAAACTCATTACCCATGATTCCATTGAAATGTATTCATTCTGCCGCAATATCGTGCAGTTTTTAAAAGCTTGTGCGAACACGCCTTTGGTTGGGAGGTTTGGATAGTGGGGCATACAAGCTGTCTAACATCCACACCAGAGACCAAATTTCATGCACTGTTCCCTACCCGACTGTCAGTGTTGGTTTTATTTAACCAAGACAAGAATAAAAGTAAAGATATCTAAAAATCTGGCAGCGGTGTCAGTGAGGAAAAAAGCTCAAATGAGTCATCTTCAGGAAGGTTATGTGGCTCTTTTGAATGGCACTGACCACTTTTTTAAAATTTAGGTATGAGGGCCTGCTTTGTCATTTGTGTGTTTTTCTCTCTGGTGAAGAAAAAAAAAAGAAAAGAAAAAAGAACAATGTTGAGGGAGGAAGCAAGAGAAAATCAATTCAGTGCCCCAACAGGGAGCCATGAAGAAGCAGAGCTTACAGATGGATGTTGGGTGTGAATGAACCGGCAGCGGCGGCAGCAGCACAGAACGAGCAGCGAGCCTGACAGCTTAAACAGACTGCCCCAATATGAGACGGCAATTACACGAGGTCAGCTGAAACACCAGCTACTCTGGTGCTACTCGAACTGTCTGCCCGGAGCAGCCTTAACAAGCATCACTCCGTAAGGACTCTGTAGTGACATCATTTGACTTAATAAAGTTAGTTTTTCTATTATTATCATTGGAATTTTAAAAGAAATCAGATTTTAAAAAATATTCACTCTGCTCTCAGCCCCTGTGCTAATAAATGGTGGGTGTGATTTGAGGAAAGTTTTGGGGAAAATAAAAAGTGTCCGCCGCTGTGTTGTCACTTTCTGTGGTCGGGACACTTCTTTTTTTACTTCAGGCTGAGGGTAACGGCCATGATTAACACCCATGAGGGAAAAAAGTTCATGTTGTAATTTATGTAGCGCATTGTGTCGAGGACATCTTTACATCGTGAAGCATGTATCCGGAACAGTTCCTTCCCCTGAGCTGGCTGTGGGCGTTCAGTCATTCAGACAGCCCGGCTGTAAAGACGCTGCTGACAAGCACAGTTTCAAATAAAATTGCTCTTGGCACTAACAACTTTATCTGGATGTTTTGCCCTTTGGATATACTCCAAACCAAAATGCCTCAGTTACTGTCACCATCTGTCAGCTCTTCAACGCAGAGATTTATTCCAGTGACAGACAGTCAAACCCGGCAAGGCCAGACCCTGAATCCCCTCAGATGACGACAACCAAGGACTGGGGCATGACAGTTTAATCAGCAGCACTAAAGATGTTGGTGAGGCTCTTTGTCTCTATCCAATACAATCTCTTACTCTCTTATGAAAATTCTCATCTCTCTCTCTCTCTCTCCCTCTATCTCTCTCTCCATAGATGTCCATTTATCAACTCTGTACCACATCTCAATGAAATCTTAATCTCTCCCTCTGATATCTTTTTAACAGTACTCTAGATTTTCTCAAGATCATGCACCAGTACAGAAAATGTCCATTATCTTGTATTTCAGTCAGTTTTTTATACTATTAAATATAAAGTATAAATATAAGTCCATAACCAGTTCTTTGTTTTGTGTTTAACTCTCCTATTTTGTATTTCAGTCTTTCATATTGTGTATCAGCCTGTCACAGTGTTGTAGTCGATAATATCGACTACAACATCGTCGATCAATAAACCTCGAGTCCGAGTCGAGTCTTGAGTCCCCGTTACCTGTGTCCGAGTCCGAGTCATCAACTTTGAGACCGAGTCGAGTTCCAAGATGTTCTCCGGTGCTCCACTGTGGCACAGTCAAAGAGCAGACGTACAAATAAAAAAAAGTCTACATCAAACACAAACCATTTCACAGGGAGTTGATTTACTGTGTGTGACACAATGGCCACAACACATGCACGTGCACACACTACAACTGACAAGAAAAGTCAGAGTCCTCGTCTCCTACTTCCGAGTCCGATGCCGTCAGTGCTCGAATCCAAGTCCAAGTTATCAGTACCCAAGTCCGAGTTAAGTCACATGTGACTCAAAGTCAGGACTGGAGTCAGACCGGAGACCGAGTGCTGGACTCAAGGACAACACTGGTTTGTTATAAACAGTGGCAAGAAAAGGTTTGGAATTATCTGCATTTTTGTATGAATTTGTCTTAAAGTAACAGATGTTCATCTAAGTTAAAGTTATGAACAAACACAATCTATTTTCACTAATGACACACAATCATTGTATTGTTCTTGTCCATATTGAATACGTCTTTTTCTGTTCTTTCGTATATCAGTCAACACTGTTATTTTGCGTATCAGTTCAGTGTGTATCCGTCCATTATTTGGTGTATCCATCATTTGTTTAGTGTATTAGCATCATCTCCAAGTGTGTCTTTACATATAACATGGACAGAAGTTTTGTTGCTATGGTTACCTGCAGTAACATGTGCTCGCCTTTCATCCAATTTTAACCTGCCAGCCAATCAGAAGCAAATATTTTAAGTAGCCATGATATAAAGTTAAAGTAAGAGAAACAGAGGACGCCACAAAATCCACAGCTGTTAACCTCGGTTGACTGTGTCCACGCACGGTGAGATATTTGTGGCAGCAGGGACAACGCAGGAGGTGAACCAGCGTGGCCCTGTTCCCGTGTCACTAATTCAACATGAAGGCTGGTTAATATTATGGCATGAGGGGTTGGCGATGTAAATAAAACAGTGGCTGAGTGCTCTTGGCTGTGTCCGGGGATTTTGACAGTACAGTAGGGCTGTTCTGCTGTCAGTTACATCTCCGCAATGTTAGGAAGCGTCCCCCCCCCCGCTATCCCCACGCTATCCCCACGCTATTCCCACGCACGCCTGTCTGATCCGATCGTGATGTAAAGCTCAGAAGGACGGAGTGGGACAGCTGGTCTCTGCGTTAGGAATCCACAAACTGCACACCGTCACTGGCAGTGATTTTAGCACTTTAAATCATTAGTTTCATGACTGGGTTGCAAAAAAAAGGAGAAAAACCTTTTCATTGCAGTCACCAGAAATTCTTAAAATTGTATGTTTTACATGTATAATTTAAAAAAAACTGCTGCCACAGCTGCAAGTCAAATATAACATCCCATTCCTTTGTTGTGCCTTTGGTGCTACAACATGTTAGCGGAGACTCCCTGAGATAAATGAGAGGAGATTTGATTTAAAGACGATGAAAAGTTGCTTAAAGACAGTGATGGTGATAAATTTGCTCATAAAATCGAATCTTGCTCCCATAAAAATGCAAATGATCTTTGTTAGAACACATTTAATAAACTGATAAACTTCCAGATGAGCACTCGTTGGTTAACGTGTTGAAAATCTTGGCGAGAGATCTTCTAAATCTCACATTTCAATAACACAATCAACCTTGGAGACTATTTTAAATTCCTTTCATCTGCTGCAGCCTTGATATGCAGTGAGTAATGAAAGAGAAGGAAACAAAAAGTCACAGCAAACGGCGGTGGTGGTTCGGCCTCTGGGAGCTCACAGTCAGCACAGTTAAGAGAGTTGCTGAAGTTTTGTGCCAGTGTGGCTTTTGACTGGCACACGTGTGATTTCAAATCCTAAATGCTCACGCCAGCGCAAGAGTGACAAAACAAATAGAGGCCGAAAAAAAAAAAAGTGAGGCCTGTTCAAGCGGCCCCCACCTACATCAAAACCAGTGAGCTGTGCGGAAGTTGTATTTATGTACTAAGGGGACTAATTGAAGCGATAGAGGGAAAAAAGAAGTTTGTTTGCTGCCTCAGAGCGGCTCTTACACAAGGTTACGATGTTGGTGGAGGAAGCAAAGTTTTGACAGCTGAGATGCAACAGAACTTTCTTCCCTGTCAAAGAGGATTTAGTCTGAAGTGTGAGGATGCTTTTGGAAGAGTTTGTGCTTTCTTTCTCTGATTATCTGGATGATAATGTAAAGCGTGTATATATTTCACAAAGATAATGGTGATAGGAAATGCTACTGAGGGATGGGTGGATGGGTAGTTACAGACAAGAGAGCGGTTAGAACATACAGGCCTGAGAAGCAGACGTACAGCTGGTTTGATTATTATTATACTGCCTCTGTATGTATTTAGCAACTCTGACCAAATCAGTTCTTCTTCTTTGGATAATAAAGTTCAACACACTATAAGCGGATATAAAAAGAGTAAATAATGTCCAGTATTTGTCAACAATTACAAATTCTCTCATGAAATATATGAATACAAACTAACCAATCAGACTATAAGCTATAATCAACCAATCAGAATACAGCTACAAACTGGCCAATCAACACGCAGCTTCAAATCCACCAATCAGAATACAGATCATGCTACATAATACAAATCCAGCTCTCCTGTATTATCCATTTACACACCAGCTTCACCTAAAGAGAGCGCACCGGAGGAGTTACAGTTGTTAGATAGACACTTATATTTGTTTACAACTACATCACAGTGTAACGTGTTATAAAGCATTTATTACATGTTTATATATTGTTTATAAAAGGTAAATAAAGGCACTTTAAGTACAGTAAAGTGTCCCTGATAAATGTGATTTAATTCAATTAGATTTTTGTTGAAGAATGGTAGTAGTGTTTCCTCTTTGGCTTGATGTGCAGCTTACTTATTTTTTTTATTTTTTTTTTTAGATTTTAATTGATGTTGCTTTTACGTATTTGACGGTAAATTACTGCTTCTCATTGACAAGTGACTTATGTGTTAAACATCTGCTTGCAGACCAAATTTCATTTGGATAATGACGGACTTGAAGTATTATGTCTAGACCTTAAAATGACAGTCCCTTCAAGCAAAATGTGACTTGTGAAATTAGTCAGATCTGCTTTGTCTGAACAAACAATTGCAGTTTCAGATCATTTTTAGAAAGAAAGTGATATATTACTCCATAACGATGACAAGCAGTCACATAGTGTAGGTCTGTTTCCCCATTTTAAATAGCAACCTGAGTTCTGTTCTCTTCTGTTCTATTCTACCCTGTTTGTCGAAGCTGTAGGTTATACGTCTTCTTGTCTCCCCCCACTTATCCAGTAACAAGGAGTTTGAAGCTTCGCCTCATTAGCTACCATGCAAACGAGATCACTATTGATATCTCTTAACGAACTGCCACCTCATCAGTTCGATTTCCTGTTAACTCACTCCAGACACTGAAAATCAACATCCAGCAATTAGTTCCAGGGCTGGGGGGGAATCGCAGGGCTCAGATACGGTGTAGATATTCATTACACTAAATGGGGCCTTTCTCACTGCTGCTCACTGGTTCAGTGCTGTCACTCGTCTGATTGGACGTAATGGTCCTCGAGGGCTGGTCTGAAGACGTCTGCAGAGGATACATGCCTGAGGGCTGAGTCTTTACTTTGCTGCAAACTCTGGCTCCTCCATGAAGAACTCCACATGTAAAACATAGTGAGAGTCAGTGTGCTTAAGGAGGGAGCTCACATGATAGGACGTGATTTCTTTTCAACAACTACAATATACAGAAATGTCTTTATTATCAGAAGTTACCCAGTTAAAAATGTGGGAAAACATAAGCATTCTTTCTGACTCTTCAATTTATTTCAATAATAATAATAATAATAATAATAATAATAATAACAGTTATCATAATACGGGTAAGTGGTTTGTATTTAGTTCTAATAATACACATTACATGTATTATATGTGAATTTGATTATACAAAATATATTTTTTTATGTTTTTATGAAATTGAAAAATAAAATTGTCTACGATCTGATGCTTTAACATTTTTTTTTTTTTTTTTTTTAAAGGCTTATAAGTTTATAGGAGTGATTCAAAAGGTGTTACAGCTTCTACAAGCCGCATGGTCACTGCAAGTATATTATATAAATAATAGTTTCCAGGTCAGATCACAAACTCTAGAGATTTACAGTGTTACTAGAAAATGAGCTAGAAGAACGCGATCACAAGCTGCAAATTTGGTGAAACAGGCTCCTCAAAGGCAGGAAATAATTCTCAACCCCTCAGTTATGCTTTGGAAAATAATGAGGAATACATACAATTTGTAGTTAATGAATTATAATGGTTGAAAGCAGCAGTTTGCTCTGTTCATTGTGCTTCTAAAATCAGCTTGTTGTCCTAAAATCATCCTCAACATCAAATCAGATCAATTGATATTTGTTAACTTCCTTGCTGACAGTTAGATGAGACAATCAACACTGCTGTAAGGGCTGAACACTCCGTTAAACTCTGAGCAAGAAACTGTCTTTTCCACGCTGTTGAACTATGATGTACGGCACGATCCGATTTACATTTAACTCAAGTCACTATACGCTCACCCCGTCTCAGTGTGGACCCTCCGTAACAAACTCCCATCCTCCTCCCGTGGTGTAACGGTGTAATATTCATGACACGCCTCTCCCTTTTAGCAGCACTTCCTCCCTTTATGTCATGTTCTTTCTCATTATGGTGCTGAGGTGGAAATGACAAGGTACAAGAGCCAAGACCTTTTTTCATATCAATGTATCTTCCCTTCCTTGTTCAAATGAGAAGGAGAGGAGGCTGAAACACAGACCTTTGAGAGCTGTATCCACTGATAATGAACAACACGCTGTAGCAACTAATGGAAGTTTTGTCAAGTATGACCTCCTCCTTCTTTGTTAAAAAGAAGCCATATTGGACAATTCATACACCTGGACTATTATCACATCAGTTTGCTTTTTTCATGCTGAAAAACAGGTCATTTCTTTTCTTTTGTTCTTTTTTAAATTACATCTTTATCGAAAAGCTGAAGTAGAGGAGGGAGGGAAAAGAAGGCCTAAAACCGGTTTACACCCGGTCATAATAATAACAATAAAAATAATAATAATAATCTCCTTCTGTCCCAAACACACAGGCCTCAGCAGAGAAAGCAACAGAGAGATAGGGAGAAAAAACGTTTAATAAACAGGCTCTGAGCAGAAACTCAGACTATCAGTGCATTAATTAGAGTGCCATTAGCTGGACGGCTGTTTTTTATGCTCTGCCTCACCCCCTCCCACACACACACACACACACACACACACACACACACACACACACACACACGGGCCCATACCCAAACACACTCACCCACATCTCACACTCACACAGCCATTTCCATTACTGTGGCTGGGGTCGATTGCATGTGGTGGGTCGATGCAGGACCATGGACGCCGGCTCAGAGACGCTAAAGCAGAGCAGTTTATCAACCGGGGCTGGGACCAGGGGCGGGGCAGTTAGACACCGTCTTAAAATGTGTAAATGTATTAAAAATCACAATATATGACTATATCATTATTATTCGGTGTAATGTAAATGTCAAATAAAGAGCATTATTCTCGTATGACATAATCTGCTGCACAGACAGCAAGGCTTCCCTGGTTGTTTTTCACCTCCTTGTCATTTTGCATCTCTTTGTGGTCGACCTGTGTCTCCTGGCTTTGTTTTGCGTCTCTATTTAGTCATTTTGCATCTGTGGTTTTTTTTCATGTCTTTTGATTGTTTTTCATCTCTGCTGTATTTCTGATCATTTTGCATCTCTTCGTGGTTGTTGTTCATGTATTTGCTGCCGTTTCTTGTCTCTTTTGTGGTGATTTTGGGGTCACTACCCTCTGAACCGGTCCCATCTGGACACTCCTTTCTCCCTCTCCTCCGCTCTGCCTTTCTTTCTTTGTATCCAACAAACGCGAAAGGAAAAAAAAGGGGAAATGGAATATTGAAAGAATGAGGGCAGTGTATTTGTCATGGTGGAATTGAAATACGGTACAATACCACAGCTGAATAAATCTTTTCACACGGTGAGGGAAAACCTCTCAGCGTTTAGAAAACAATGTTGAGGCTCATTGGCCGGGAGCCACTCTCCCCGAAAAAGCTCAAACCAACACTGAACAGATCTGACTGCAACAACTCTTGTGCAAATCAACTTACTCTGAGCAAATATGTGTCGACCCCATTACTGCGCGCCATATAATGTTAAATGTGGTGGATAAACCGTTGTTAAATGATTGATCCGACAGTTATTTTACCTTTCACATAATCTATTCAACTAGGATTCCACAGAGATCACCGATCTCATTTACAAGAGGCATCAACGTGTCTCACAGACAGCAGAGCACACAACAATATATGTCACAAAAAATATAAAACAAGTTAAAAAAGGTACCAACTTCCTTTTCTAAAAGAGACATTCCAAAGATATTTTAAAACAGTGACACTTTCCATCATATAAAATATGTGAACGTGTATTAAAGGTCCATTAAGTAGCTGTTCTGGAGCATTCGTTCACATCACAGCATCTTAATCTTGTTGTCAAATTTCTATTGTTCCTCTGCACTTTTTCGTCCACATTGGCATAAAAGCTGAAGTTTTCTAGTTCACAAGATCCATTTGTTCTGAAGCTTTCGATCATTTCACATGATCTTCATCTTGCAGTGAGATTGTTTTCCCAACAGCTGTTTCTTTCTTTAATTGTAATTTAGAGCCAAATTAAAATACTTAGCCCTTGACATTTTCAATTTTGTGACTTCGCTCTTGGTAAAAATGTGAGATATACTTAAGACAATTAAAAAAAAAAAAAAAAAAAATATATATATATACTTCCGAGAGTAGGTACATTTTCAATGTTCAACATGTGATCAAAAACACTCGTGCACTGAATGCTGATATCTCAAACCAACAACTCTTCCTCTTGGTAGAGGTTTGTTAGGTTCAGGGAAAGGTTTAAAATAAGTACTACGATAAGGTTGGAGGACGTTTTGTCGTCATGGTTACAATATTAAACATGTGGTGAAGGTTAGGGAACAATCATGGTCACGGTGAACAGGAACAACGTGGATAATCCGGTGTTTTGTCAGACGCCAGGCGGCTCGGGGTCGTTCTCATGAGCAGACCGTCTTTCAAATAACAACAGTTTCACCTTGAGGCAGCAAAGTGAAGTGCAAGTTCAAAAGTCCCGATGCCGACATTCCTCACGCGTCTCCAAGCCTAAACGAACGACCATAAACCGTGACTAACAGCACACAGGAGGCAGCTGCGAGTGGCTTTCACTTTCCAGACGGTTCCAGGAACATTCAGTTTTGCTGCTCCTGTTTGTTTACCCCCCAGTTTTCTTTTGTTGTTGTTTTTCTGGCTTTTTCTTCTCTGTGGCCGCCGGGTTCACCTTGTTATACATGACCCGCACCATCACTAGCCCACAGCAGACTGTATATGTCTATATGCTCCAAAGCTTCCCAACATCACTGAAAAGCCTGTCTGCAAACAAAGCATTTACACACATAAAGACAAGGTCACAAACAGAAACTCTGTCCTGTTTATTGGTTGTTTTATGAAATGAAAAGGGGCATGATGCTGTTTTTAATATGGTACCTGGCTGATGGACCAGTTTGTCCTGTCCTACGGAGATTTGATTATGATCAATAAAGAAAGGTGGATTTCTATCCATCCTATCTACCAAGTGAGCCAGAGTGAGCGATACTGAAGTCAGCAGCAGTTTGACTTTACAACTAAAAGCAGCTACATGCAGTTTACTGTCATATCAGGAGAGTGATTTACAAGCTAAATGGATCATTAACAGGCTACTATTACTATTATTTACCAAACATTAAGCATTTCTTTTGACTAATTTCTTCTTTAACTTCTTAATCACATGTACGTTAATGCACAAAAAAAAGGTTTTAAATGGTAGAAAACAAATGTTTGCTCCATGAACTCTCTGAACTTACAGATGATAGTTTGATGCATGTGCACTCTGGAAAATGTCCATCAGACCAGATATGTGATCATATATAACTGAGTGGGCAGCAAAGCGTGTTTGTCTGTGTATTGTATATCTGTAGTAGTGTATTGTGACTTGTAAATGCGTTTTGTTTTGTGTTACCTGCCAAGAGACAACAGATATGAATTACCATTTTTACAGTCTGGCATGTTTACATTGTGTATTGTGTACTGATGTTCATGAACATAGATTGTCCCTACCAGATAGATAAATAAATAAATAAATAAATAAATAAATAAAGGTCCTTTTTTTCAACCCTCCGATACAACCCATAGGAGTGTCTCCTGAAATAGGGCCCCCATGGCGGCAGGCGTACCACTTGTCATGGTTACAATAATAACGAGGAGGGCACTGACCGCGGCGTACCTACTACCGTCACCATGGTTACTATAATAACGGTCATGGCTTGGTTACGTTTAGGAAAAGATCACGATTTGTTTTAAAATAAGTGCCTCCTCAACATCAGACAATCTCTGTTGTCATGGTTACAGAAATAACCATGTCGAATGGTCATGGATTATAGAAACATCATCAGCTGCTGCATTCACACAGGAATCAAACAACACCACCTCCTCCCAACGCGGGTTAGTCCCTCTTATACTATGTCACTTTTCACTTTGCTCCTGTTTGTGACGGCAGCGAGATGTCGCCTAACAACAAGACGTAACTACGGGTCCCAACAACCTGCTGCACAAACAACAGGAGGTCTCAGTTTAATATAAGACACAACTTCTATTAACGCTAGTATGGATACTCAAAACAAGCTTAATATCAGTAGTATTGATACTTTAAGTCTTGATCTTCTAACGGTTCACCAGCTCCACTCACTCCTGCAGTAGTTATTCTGAGGTTATGACCTCCTGTTTACACAATAAGAGTCCATGGTGTTGGCTACAAATGAAGCTGGAATAAATGTGGCTTGTTCATACATGAAATATTCATCAAGCTGTAATGAATGACTCATGCTGTAGTATTAAAGTCAGTAACAGCAGCAGTCTTTATCCTCTCCTTACACAAGAACAGGCATCGGCAGTTCCATTTTCAACAATCATTATTTCAGCCATTAGCTACTGTATTAGCTACCGGAGGCATTTCTAAATCAGCTACATATAGATTTACAAACACACACACACACACACACACATCACTGAGTCCATTAGGGCTCCTACATACAAATCAAGCAGGAAATACAAACCCTTGTACTCCATCACTGAAAATGAATATATGCAAAGCAATGAGCTGCTCCGGCTTTTAAAACATCAATCGCATAATAGTCCCGAATTAAGAAATGGGATACAGGAGACAGGGCACGATGCCAACAGGTAAACAGAGACAGCAAAGACAGCAACAGAAGAAAGTCAAGGTCAGACATCCTCAAACACAGTCGCACGCTTCAGAGTTTGTAATCAGGAATGGAAAGTTAAATTTAGTTTATAGGACAAAATCCTGTAACTCGTTTATAGTCACTGTTCTGTTGATAAATGACAACTCTTTAAATTACATCAACCTTTCATGTTTCCAAAGGCAAAAACAACCCAAAATTATACACACGCTTCATACTGTATGCACTTTAAATGCACACATACCTTTTTTTCATTTGAGCTTGGCTTTACGAGACGCTATACTCTCGACAGATATTCCTGACACTCTGTGGCTGAGCAATGTTTGGAAACTCCCGCAAGGCATCGGTTTCTCCTTTTGTCTGTCTTCTCATCTCTGTCTCTTTCCCTCTCTCAGGACATAAAAGTAGTACCTTCGCTTTCAGGCAACTCTTAGAAACCCTGTTAGGTATCTGACTAGACACAGCCGAGTCAAAGAAAAAGGAGAGAGGAGAAAGACGGATCTGAATAAATGAACTTCAGAGACTATCGGCATCACGGGGAAAGACAGGGAAAGTGAGGGCTGAAGCCAGACATGGGGAGCCTGCAGGATAGAGGGAGGCTAAAATAAGACAAAGGTGGGGGTGTTGGATGGTGAGAGGAAGACAACCAGACAGAGCTGCCTCGTTCTCCAATCCTCACCTTTTAACCTCCTCTCCTTCACTCTCACAATCACACTTTCTCTCCTCTCAATACAGAGTTTTTTTATTGGTTATTGCCGAGTCTGGACATTCAAAGTTTTATCTAAACTGAGATTCTGCTACAGCATAATATCTGTTATCATTATTTGTATGTTCGAGTCTGGACTGCTCCAAGGACCTGGCAGTTCTCATTCAAAAACATCATTGCAAAAGGCAAAAGAAAGGAAATAAATAGGAAAGAAGGAACGGGAAGAAATATTGATGGACCAGAGTCTGATGTTAATAGATTAAGTTGAGAGACCTTTCTTGTAGAAATCTTCTGTGACCATCATCTGAGGGTGCATTCATGTCAAGAGTGTCTGAAGTGGTTTATTCAGTTTTCAATGTGACTATTCAGTAGAAAATGCTTCCCAGTAAAAGCTGTTCAAAGTGAAATACGCAGATCACCTATGCAGCAACTGGATACATGTTGTTCCTTAAAAATCCAACCAACAATGTTCATTTCAGGAAATGACAAGTCGATCCGTCAGATTCTACTGGCTTCTATTGATCCTGTGACTTTCCATCGAGGTTAAAGTTTCCATTCATCCAGCGAAATATCTCATGGTGCCCAGACAATGTGACGTAATCACTTTGGTGATAATTTGCCTTTTCCTCTAAGCGCAGACATGAGCTTGACTTCTACGGTCAAGACGATAAGGTCTGGTATACACATGCGCTATTTGTAAGTTTTGCTATTGCTACGTAGCCAGCGTTAGCATTAACAGCTGTTTACTTACCAGTCTAGATGAAATGTTGTGAGAACGTTAACTCTTGTCGCTTCGTTCATCTTTTCCTCTTCTGACGTTAGCAATTTAACCAGCTAGCCCAACCCCTCTCGTCACTTTCCGTATTATAACCTCTTGTGTTATAAAAACAAAGATAGTCAAGCAAGAAACCATGTTCGGTGGCTGAGAAAACTTACAAATAGCTCCTTTAATGGAAATAACAGACTTTTCATCTAGCACCATCATCAGGTCAAAAGTTCACTTTGTCCAGTTTTTTGTTTTATGACCCAACTCCTATAAAACTAATGACATTCCCATCAGCCTCTGCTGTACTTTTTGTGTTGCGCTAGTTAGCAAATGTAAGTATTGCTAACACTACGCTTGCTAAACATCAACATGTTAGAATCGTCTTTTAGAGCGTGGTGGCGAGCTAATGTTAGCATGTGGCTCAAAGCACCACTGTTCCTGTCAGTAAGTGCAGCCTGACGAAGCTGCACACGCAGCATCTGAAGCTAATGCCCTCAGACTGAAGGCATCTGCACAGCTGCAATCTTTACTGCTGGTAGTAAGTGGGAAAATATGAGTTTCTTTTATAATTTGGGTGAACTGGTCCTTTAAAATAAAGTCTCGGGCAGCGTCTGCCTGATTGGCTTGTGGCTAAAGCGGATTTTATACTCAATCCAAACAGCATGTCAGCTTCAGAAACCCCCTCTGTATTCATGACTGGGCAGTTGTGCATAGGTGAGATAGGAGCCAGGCTTTGTACTTCTCGCTATAGCTCTTTATTCATTTTCACAACTATTTGTTTACACTGTCCATGTGCAAAACTTTTTTTTTTTTAAACATCACGTTTCACCCTCTGTGACAGCCAGCTTTTTCACTCCGCCTTTGAGTGTAGCCGTTTGGAACAAGCATAAACTCATTTGATTTCCAATGTGGCCGGACAGCACATCTTTCTAATCAGTTCTGAGAGATGATAAATGAGGCATAAGCCTGCCAGAGTCAGCCAATTATTTGTCCCACCACATCCTCACCTTGGTGTAGTTACCTTTTCTTTTTTCTTTTTTTTTTTTAACTCAACCACAAACAGCATCACAAACACAAGAAAAAAAAAACCTCCCCAATTCCCTCCACACAGCAGGGAAACAACCAAACCAACAGAAAGCTCAACAAAGATGCAGCAAAGAGAAACAGGCTTCCTCCCTTTGACCATATTTGGATTTCCTGACTCCAATAATTCATGAACGCAGCAGGGAGCATGAGAGACACCTCAAAAGCAAATTAAGATTGTAAGCAAAGTGCTCCCATATTTGACACGTCTTCAATAATGAATAAACATTTTGATTCATAAAAAACAGTAAAAGCCAATTTCCACTGGTTATTTTGCATTTGATTTGTAGCACTGAATATTTATTAGCTGATTTAAAAAGTTATAATCCAATCAAAATAAGCAGCTGTGCTGTTATAGTACTGGGGATGTAAACAGCCCACCTGGGTGGCCCATTAAGAAACCGCTGTATCATAAACTAATGTTGTCTACGGAGGCAATCCGCTCAGATGGCGAGCTTTAAGAACATTACAGACTTTAGCTTCAGGCAAAAAAATGATGCTGTTGGTGAGGCTGAGACACACAGACACAGACAAACACACACACACACACATTTGCACCTTTGCTGCAGTTCGCACTTGGCGAAATCATTAATTTAAACAGTTACTTACAGAGTGGAGCTTCCATTAGAGGATAGTGAATATTCTCAGCCACAGTGAGTGTTAAGCCTATTTACTGCAGAGTCCTCTATCTTTTGTGAAATTATAGGCTGTGGGTAGAGGGATGTTACAGTCGCTTGTATTTTCTGTACTCTAAAATGGTCTCCTGGCAGATTAGAAACTAACTTTCTGCTATTATCTGGTCTAACTGATTTATGTGATTTATAAACCCTTTAGTCAGCAGGCTATCCCAATGCTTTTTATAGAGTTTACTTGCCTTTGTAGAGGCCCTCACACTGAACACTTTCAAAAGAAGGCTAGGAACCTGACTTTTCAAAGCAGTCTAAAGCTAGGTTCTTAGTGTGTGATTGTGTGTTTTGTATATCTGCACTGATTTATATATAAGTGAACACACACTGATGCAGATTTATTTTCAGCACTTGCACTTCTATGCAATTGTATCGTCCCTTTCTGTAAAGCACACTGTGTTGCCCTGTGTATGAGATGTGCTTTAGACTAAAGGCCTGGGAGATATAAAATGAAGTAAACAAAGAAGGCTTTAGCAATTAGCAATAAGTGCTGTCTAAGGCGGGATTTCCCACATGAACAAAAAATGAGTAAGCAGAGCTCATGATGAGGGTGTCGGGTGAAAGTGGCTGAGCTCGTCAGGGTAGCATCAGTTCTTTACCTAAAGAGCTTACCTGTTACTTTTTTTTTTTTCTGCCCCACATTGTTGTGATGATGCAGCCGCTCTGTGCACAGAGGATCATTTACTTGTGGATCATTTTTCTCAAGTGTTTACATTTTCATAGAGCAGGGCCGAGGCAAATCTGTGCACACACCTTTTGGCATCAAATCAGCTTGACTTTCGGTGTGAGCAGGTCTTCATGAACGCGCTTCCTGGATTACGGCGCTGTGTTTTTTTTTTTTGTTTTTTTTTTGTGCTATGTTTGCTAGTTTGCTAGCTCTGAAATTTGGTTTACAGTGTATCACAGAGACACAGTTTGGAGACGAATAAAATGAGGAGTGTTTTCTGAAGGGAGCAAGATGAGCCGGTTGACCGGTAGAGAGGAAGATTGTGAGGGAAGATTGCGAACACGCAACAATGATCCGAGCTCAGATTTTCATTCAGGAAACATGATGCTTACAGGCCTTAAACCCCGGAGCCGCCACGATTCCTCCAAAAGGATTTTAATGTTCATGTTTCTTTATTGCATCCCAGAGTAAATACAGAGAAGACAAACCAGAAATTTGCCTGATGTAGAATAATGCCTCACATTTCCATTCTGTCTTATTCGAGACATTATCAGAAGGAGTGAGTGGTTGTAAATACAAGCAGTGGACGACTGATACGAACAAATTAAAAAAAGGTGCAGATAACTGCATTCGGCATCTTTGACCATCACATGACAGTAACTATCTTTTAATAATGAAATGATTTCAGTTGGGTCAGCAGTTCTTTAAGGCAGGGAGAGATACATTTGGCTGAGACCGGAGGGTAAAATCCAAACAAACAACGCTGCAACGACCTTCAATACCGAAATACTGGACCAGTAAAGTAAGACACAGCAGCACACTGACAGGGCAACAACTGGTTTTCAAGTCCAATGACGTACTCAATACTTTGAACTGATGAAACATCTCTTTGATAACACCTTGCTCTTGTTTGTGTTCAGAAAAAAAAAAAAAAGGGCGAAGCTCGAGTTTCAGACGCTGCATTTGAATCGTCTTTTAAATATAAGTCAGCAAAGCAAGAAAAACAAAACATTGTCATTTCTCATGAGCAAAAGCCTTGACTAAGCCTTTCTCTTTCCATACTACACACACACACACACACACACACACACACACACACACACACACACACACACACACACACACACACACACGCAATAAAAGTGAACACACACACTGGTGTCCTTGGCTGCTGTTATTAATCACAGGAATGTTCAAATTGCTGTTAAATTGTCCGTGGTGCAAAGTAAACCTTGAGGCAGAAAGAGAGACAGGGACGACGCTGGGTTTAAGCTCTGCGCTCTTTCTTTATCTATCAGGAAGTGATTGTATGTGTTGGAGCGTCTGAGGATGTTTTATCGTCTCTGAGACTCGCGGTCGCTTCCTCGCAGAGCTCTTATTAATTATACAATATCCAACCTCTTAATGTTCGCTTTGTTAAACTCGCTCCTGCTCTCCTTCCGTTTCTCTTAACCTCTCTTGATCTCCTCCTCCTCCTCTCCACTGAACTCTGATCCTGTGTTTTGGATCAGGGGAGACGATTTGCTGAATCCAGCATGAAAAGACACAATAATTGTTCCTCCTTTTTTGCCTGTTTTTTACTGCTGAACGTCACATTTTACTGTTTTCAACCTTTTCAACGGGAGGTAAATTTAAAGTTTACATGACAGAACAAAAGGGAAGTAAGTGTTTTCCTCTTTTGTTTTCAAAGTAACCCCCATGTTAAAATGATTGGGTGAGTCAGGTTTGTGGGAACTGCCCTGTGTGTGTTTGTAAAACACACAAATTCATTCATTCATTCATACAGCCATACCGTACCCGCTCATCCTTTTAGGCTCACGGGGGCCTGCAGCCAATCACAGCTGACACTGCGTGAGGGCGGGGTACACCCCGGACAGGTCGCCAGTCTGTCACAGGACTGACTCATGGACACAAACAACCACTAACGCTCACATTCACACCTACAGGCCCTTTAGAGTCGCCCAGAATCCTCTTGCTCCGCGACAGCAGCGCTCACCGCTGCGCTGCCGAGGCACATGCCGCCTGGGTTGTGTTCATTGGCCACTTTTCTTGTTTGAGATTTGTCTCTGGCATCAAAGTCCTCAGTGTGACCAAAATCCACAATGTTTTTTTTTTCCTCCAAATATTAACAATATGTTTTAGGAGCCTGAGTCTGACAGCACTTGGTTAAGTTTTGGAAACTCCTCATAACTTGCACCGGCTGCCAGTGTGTTAATGTTGGCTGTTAAATCCACTAGGACGGGTGTACAGTCTGTTTCTGAGAATAAAAAAAAATGATCCCGTGTCTGGTGTTATGTTTATAGAAAATTTGCTATTTGCTTAAACCAACTAGAGTTTTGAGACATAAAGTAGTTATTAAAATATGGACAGTATTAACGATAATGCCAATGAGACTAAATGTGAG
The DNA here is from genome assembly GCF_021018895.1 of Seriola aureovittata. Classification (NCBI taxonomy): domain Eukaryota; kingdom Metazoa; phylum Chordata; class Actinopteri; order Carangiformes; family Carangidae; genus Seriola; species Seriola aureovittata. The sequence continues at coordinate 4,234,235 of NC_079382.1, forward strand.
TGTGTGTGTTACTACATCTCTTTTTTTCCTGAGAACCAGTCAGAGAGGCAGAACTTTGAAGACTTGACATTTGAGTTAAATGGAATAAATCGAGATGGTCCATCATTTTACAAAGAGCTAATTTCGAGTCACAACTTGGACTTTTAGATGAATAACATTTACAGAAGAAATGCCATTATTGTTTTACTTGACTTTGCTCATAAAGTGGGTTTAACACACCAGAATATTTTTTATTATCACATCTTCTGTTTGTGCCAGTATCTGTGTCTAATCTAAGGTTTAGTTCTTGCTAAACTTTAAGCTGTGGTTTATGTTAGAGTTAACATTTGGGCTCAGTGTAAGATTACAGCTAAAACCAGCCTTCAAATTTTACAGGCTGCACAAAGCCAGTGGAAGGTCCTCATTTGTGTAGTAACACAAAGCCGCCGTGTGTATTTGAGTGTGTGTGCCGTCGGACTGATCCCTTTCACTCGGTTAATGTTACTCTTGTCCTTGAGCTACAAATGCAAATGACAGCTAGCTCCATTTTCCCCAATGCACAGCTGGAGAGGCATTTCAAAGCATCACTCTTCACCTCCTCTCACCTCCTCCATCATCCCCAAACACACACACACACACACACACACACACACTCACACACACACTCACACACCACTGACACTGTAAACGTGTGTCTGGCGTGTTTGGCAACAACAACGAACAGCTCACATGCATCAAGAAAAAGTTTCCACCTCTAGCCCTCGCGCTGCAGACGGGTGTCATTTTCACACAGGAAGGCCACAACATTGACTTGATTTATTTACCTCTCTTCACCGACTTCTGCTCCTCTAGTGTCCCTTTTTTTCTGTCTACGTGTGTGTGTGTGTGTGTGTGTGTGTGTGTGTGTGTGTGTGTGTGTGTGTGTGTGTGTGTGTGTGTGTGTGTGTCTCACTCCCTGTCTCTTTATGGGTAAGAAAACAGTCCTTGCTTTTAGGGGTGTTTAGAAAGTCGGCCTGGCGAGTGGTGAGAGGGACGATCTTTACTCTGACACCGAACAAAACTCTACAGAAACCCTGATGGATGGTCCTGACCTCGCACTGCTGGGAATGACGGTAATGTGTGTATGTGTGTGTGTGTGTGTGTGTGTGCGCTCACATAAGCGACCTTTTGCAGCAGCATGACAAGGCCATTGATCCTGGCCTGTAATTGGACAGCATCACCGCAGACACATCACGAGCAGCAGCAGCAGCAGCAGTGTGTGTGTGTGTGTGTGTGTGTGTTTGTGTTTGTGTTTGTGTGTGTGTGTGTGTGTGTGCGCACGACTTTGTGTATTTATGTGTTTATATGTGCACGTGTTTTCAAATCTTTCATTATTTCAACAGGGAAGTTTCACTGATCTTCACACTAAATGAAGCTGATTTGAAAGTTTTTCCTGCAGAGGGAGCGTTCAGCAACATATGAGCACAGGAGCCTCCTGGACAGTGTGATAACACTGTATGGTCAGACTGCAGTGATCGGTTAAAGGAATAAGTCTACAGTTATGGGCAGTCAACAAGAGTTTGATGAGACGATTGATGCCACTTCCATGTCTGTGTGTTAACGACAGTGTCAGCCAGGAGGCCATTAGTTTAATCAGTACACTGAGAGTTACATACTGTGGTTTTTAAACGATTTTTTTGAACCATGTTAAGATTCCAGCTAATTGTATGAGATTGATATTAGCAGATATTGCGACTGCTATATGTGATGTGCAGGGGGGGCAGGAGCATCTCTGCAGCACCACAATCCTTCATTTATGCTTTATTGTGACACATTTGACCTTTATCAAAAAAAAAAGTTTGGATATTTCATATTTCGATTTTGATAATATTTTGATAAATTGTTCAGCTCCTGTTGTGATTTTTCTAAATACTGGGGTATAGAATTCCTGCACTATAAACATGGAGCACAGAGTTTGAAAGATGTGAGGTGCTTACCGGTCACAAAGTTGCACTATGGGATGCATACGAGAAGCAGAATAGAAGTCAAAATATCTTTGGCTTTGCTGCATCATTTTCCTTTTTTTAATCTGATTGTTGTGAGTCAAAGTGCGATATGAATCACTGAAAAAAAAAAAAAGACCACCATGTCATATTTCCTGTACAGAAAACGGGCTGGGGTTTTACTTTCTTACAGCTGGACTCCTGCTCAGTACAACCAGACTCTTCCACTGGTAGCAGCTCTCAGATAATGCTATATTTGTCCTCTGTAGGAAAGTATAGATACAAGGCGAAACCCACCTCCGGGCTGTTTGTGCCGTATGAGTATGCTCATTTAAATATGATCCCACTGCTGACATTGACACTTTCCACTTTCTCATTCTATGCCGTCGTACTTCCCTGCAGCATTTCACAATTTCTAAGCGGCTAAACCTTGGTATCTGCGAAACCACAGGGTCAGACTGCGCACTCACAGCTCATATCAACAGAGGAGGAACGGCAGAGAGTCACAGAATTTAAAGTTAGTCTGTATCCCATTTGATTCCCATTCGGTGATTTCATAAGTTAAACCTGGGACGTGCAGGAGGATGACTCAGATGATGTGAACATATTTAGAGTTCAGGAATCCATGATCTGAAGCTCAGCTGGCAGACTTGGCACCAATGTTCATCCATCTGGTAGTAAAAAGTTTCCAGGACGAAAAGACTCAGAGTCAAGTCGTATCAGACACATCTGCTATTTACATCGGTGCAGGTTAGACTGCTGAGTTTGTGTGTGTGTGTGTGTGTGTGTGTGTGTGTGTGTGTGGGTGTGTGTGTGTCAGATCGCTGGGTCAACATGGTGAGGCTGATGTTGTGTGTGCAGGGTATATGATGATATGAGTGTTTGCATAGATCACACTATCCAGCAGAGAGACATGACTTTTCCTCACTTCAAAGCTACGTTAACAAAGAAAACTGTAGGAGGCCTCACGTGAGTCCTCATGGACTCAATTTCCTATAATCCTCCACTTAGCATTTACAGTAATGATCAGCGACCCGTGAAATATTCTTATCAATAAAACTGAAAGTCACACTGAATTCTTTGCCTCTCTGCTGCGCCAGAAAGATACGGCTTCTCCTGCAGAACAAAGGACCAAGAACAAAGGACCGCGTTTTCTCACATTACCACTGGCCCTGGTTTTGTCGTTAAGATAACCCAGTCTTATTTATCTGCTAATTAGCTGTAGTAAGCAGTTAATTTTTACTGCAAGCCCTGCAGTTTCAATCGATTCCCTTTTATTCCTAAACTTCGACGCCTCTCTGGAATCCCTGCATCGCTCCATATTTGTTGGAATTCGCTAGAGACGCAAGGCCCAACCCCCGCTGGTGAGCTATGGAAAAAAAAAAAAAAAACGGGGCCGCTGGATCTGCTTGACGCTTTTCTGCAGAAAAGACGGACAAACTAATGTAGTTGCCTGGAAGCGTAATTACCAAGTAAGGCTGACAACTGGGCAAAGTAAGTCACAGGATTATTATATTAATAAATGCTAAATGACTGCATGTTAATGCTGGAATCTTAGTGGGTTTATATTGTATTGTATTTATTTTATTTTTTAATCAGGTCTTTGACCAACTAGATTCTCTGTTCATTGCATCATTAGATCTTGCATGCTCTCTCTCTCTCTCCTTTTTCTACCTAACATACCACACACATCCACACATCAACATGTTAGTAGAAAGTTAATATAGAATTATTTGCTTAAAAGCCGAGTTGGAAACTTGAGTCTCTCACTTTAGGCTCAGAATCCTTTGTTTTGCTCACTCTCACTGTAGACTGTAAATAAAGATGGACGTAGCTTTTGAGACATCATCCACTGGTTTCTGAAGAGCGGTTTTGAAGCTCAGAGAGAGCTGCTCCGCCGTCGCCATCTTGGCAGTGCCTGATTTCCACACCCCCAGAACTTTAAGTTTTAATAACAGGTGAGTTATATAGAAATTCATCTGTACAGTTGTCATGAAGGAAGACATTATCTATGGAGACCAAAACTGTTTTTTTGCCACAGGCTGTAAACATGTTTATATCTGCTGTAAGGTTAGACATTTTAACATGGGAGTCTATGGGGATTGACTCAGCCTGAAGTGGTCATTCGAGGAACTGCAGTTTTTGGCACTTCCTTGTTGGCGTCATACAGACATACAGCGTTATGACCAAATATGGGCATCAGACGCAACAATAGGTCGTCTGATCACCTACAGTTTATCATAGTGGACGGCAACCGATGCCACACCTTCTCTCACCTAGCAACTTCCACGATGTGTTGAGTGACCTTGACCAAAAGGAGCACAGCGCACTCTTGCGGGCACACGTGTAAACATGGCAAAGCAATAGAGGAATGATGATGCTGCCATTCATGCTGCTAGGTGGAACTGTGAAACAGAGGAAAAGTTTGTGGAGTCATGGCAACAGTATTTTGGACAATCAGCCAACATCATACACACCGCTTCGGACCCCTTTCTGCGTTTACATTCCTGTTACCCTCCAATGACATCATGCAAATCGTTAGAGATGGCAAGTTATGATTGGACGGATACCAACGATGTAGTCTGTTGCCAAGTCACAGAAAGAATTTATGACTCTATAATCGTCTAATTTGACGCAGTGACCATCTCCTCAGAGAAAAATATTGTGTTGTGTGAAACCAGTGTCCCCAAACACCACAGCTGTGTGGGTGCTAAACACAGAAAATAACAGCCCTACATAAAAAACAAAGCTCTGAAAGTTCCCTGAGCACTAGTCATAGTTTCAACACTGAACTGAATGCCTCCTGTTAGTGTGAAAACGTTTCCAGTCTTGGTGATCCCACTGAGAAACAGCAGTGTGGCCTGCAGCTCCGTTCAGCTTTCAGCTCATTGTTTTGGTTCTCCACACCATCTGGTTGAGGCTCCCACCAGTTCTCCCACAGGAAACTGTGGGCAGCAGCTCCCAACACTCAAACCGATGACTGACTGTGCACTTTCTGCTCAGAGCTGAATGGCAACGAACCGAGGTAAACAAGTGTCTGTGTAGAGGTGTAGACGTCAGGTGGACCCAAACAACAGCTAAAATCCAGGAAATACCAGACTGCATATTTGTTTAATCATCCCAACATACCACCAAGCTGGTACCAGACCTTCGTTGTCGTGGTAACGATAATAAACATGTGGTTAAGGTTGTGGAACAGCCATGGTTTGGTTAGGCTTAGACACAACAGCTACCTACTTCAATTCAGGAAAGCACTGTGATTTGAGTTGGAATACGCACCTCGTTAAGGTTAGAGGACCTTCATCGTCATGGTTACAATAGCAAACATGAAGTTAAAGTTGTGGAAAGGTATGGAGGTAGATTTGTTTCAATATTATTTGTGATTGAAATTCCGTGCGTAAATTTGTAATCTATAAATATAAAACACCTTCCGCAAATACAAAAAATGAACTTGCAAATTCACAAAAATATCTTTCAAATATAAAATGGATTTGAAAACACACAAACAAATTCCACAACTATTAACAGCTACTGGTTTGTAGGAGGTGTTGTCAGGCTTCTGACCTCTGAGGCCTTAAGACAAACAAAGGTTTTGTACAGCACTATAATCTTCACACCACTTTTTGAAGCCTAAATACAATTACTGAAAGTAAAAAGCTACTGTTAGGCTATAAACGAACTAGAAGAGACGTCAAAGCTTAAAAAATAAAATGTGAAAATGCTTTGAGATGGTGTTGACCACAGGAATGAGCCCTAAAACCCAGAAATTAGTTAGCAATTTAACTGGTTCCTCGTCCCAAAGTCTAGGGGTTTTTTTGGTGGATGCCAGTAATAGCAACTAGAGGATAAAAGACAAAATTACAAAATGGAACAAATGCAGTTGTAGGAAATATGGTCACAAAACATCCTTCTGTTCCTGAGTTACAGCTTTAAATAATGGCCAGGAAATTGTGTTTGCAGAACATTGTGATGTCACAGTGAAGTTGACCTTTCACTTCACTTCATCACTTTATCCTATTAGACATTTGTGTGAAATTATGTCGTAGTTAGTGCATACATTCTTGAGTTATGTGAGGTCACGGTGACTTTTGACCTTTGACCACCAAAATCTATTGAATCCATCTTAGAGTCCAAGTGAACATTTGTATCGAATTTCAAGAAACTCAGTCAATTATCTGTATTTCACCTCGTCTCTGTGGTGAACAGGACACTACTTGTTTGTGATGACCTGACAAACTATATCTTTGAGTAAAAGCAACAAGTAAATTCACTGAAAATGCATTTTAAGTATTCAGTAGAAAGGAAACCCAACCAGTGTGAGTGTGTGACAGTGCAGATGTGACAGGAGTGGAGATGAACACCACTCTGAGCTGTCAAAGCCCATCTGACACATACACACCCACACCCACACCCACACCCCCACACCCCCCCACACACACACACACACACACACACACACACACACACACACACACACACACCACACACACACACACACACACATACCCCACAGTTAGAAGGAGAAGTAGGAGGTAATAAGAATGGAGATTAGACTTTCGATTAAACTGCTTTCTTATTCTTCAGACCTCCAACAGCTTTGACACAGAGCGTCTGAGAAGCAGCCGCGGCCAATCCGCCTTCAGCGTTTACAAACAGAAACGACTTTGAACGCGCACTTCTGACAGTGTGTCTGAGCTTCCAATCGGCAGCCATAGCACTCAAAGGGGGAATGTGTCATCGCTTGTGCTGCGGGAGGGAAAAACTGCATTAGTGTGTGTGTGTTTGCTCATGCATATGCATATGGAACAAATACATGGCGACGTGAAATAAACAAAACAACAAGGAAGCTGTCAGCAGATAGCAGACGGGGTCACAGGAGACGGTGCTGATCGGGCGCGCATGCTCACACACACACACACACACACACACACACACACAGAAACTCACACAGTGAAATGCGCAGGCAAGCACACACAAAGCAGGTCAGGACTAAAAACAGAAGTTAGTAGGAAGACAAACTGCTGTCATCACATCACAGACACGGCGCTCGGTGAACAGAGAGAAGTCTGAGATTCACACGCTTGCTTTCAAAACAATTGCCAGAAATTTACCACAAAAGATACCGCCACGTTTTCACTGACATGTTTTCAGCTGGAGATGTGCGGAGGAAGGATTTGTGGAAAGCTTCTGGTTCTGGGTGGGCAGCCTGTGGCAAACTTAGATCATGTTCAGTCCACTGGTTGGAACAGGTTTGTCACTCATTATAAATTTTTACAAGGTTCTCAAGGCCTTTTTCCACTATACAGGAACTTAAGGACTTTTAATCTGGAGCTTCCCATAACCTGACCTTGTAAGAACCTGAAAAGCAGGGCTGAACGATACCAACAGTGGCGATTGCTCTAAGACTGCAAGGGAAGCTCAGCTTCCCCTAAAATGTCAACAAAATAAGTGGTCAAATATGTACTGTTGTGTGTACATTTCATTGACTAAATATGCGCTAGAACACGTTCATCTTTTGTTCAGAATCAGCTGCTTATCACAGGTAACCGACACGACTTCCTCCTCATTCATCCCCGCAGCGCCACAGAGCTTTACACAGTGTAGACGCCGAGCGTCTCCTGACTTCAATGGGGAAGCAGAGAGTGGGTTGTTCCACTGCAGCGAAACTAGACGGTCATTGGATAAATGCTGGGCTTTGTCCCGCCCATCGGACGCTCAGCGTCTCTGGGGGTCTATGCGACAGTGGGCTGGCCCGGACGCTCGGCTTCTGCATGATGATTGGATGATCTGCCTGAGGCTGAGTCCCTTTTTGATTGACAGCGAAATGAGCGAATCAGCGATCTTGAAGTATAAGCATCCACCAGAGCATTTTTCAAGTTTTTCATTCCGTTGTTCGGAGTTGATCTGGAGACGTTACTGATCCTCAGCGACTTTGTCTCTTTAAAAACGACTAGTTTTGTGTTTGGCGACTCTCTTCTGTCACTCTCCGAATTTACATTTATATAAACGGACACATTTTATGATGTAAGCCGAAAATGAGCTTCCCCTCCTTATAAGACCAGCAGCCGCCACAGAATCTCTTAAAATGTGAGAAAAGAAGTTAAATATCAGACATTTTAAAGTCATAAAGTTCTACTGTTTCCATGGAGACTGTTGATTTGCTGGCATTAGCTTGTGACACCCGTTATCACTTTTGGGAAGCCGGTAACATTGAAGGAGTGCGCTGCTTTCTGATCCTCCTGTTGCTTTGACCACAACTCCCCCATGTTGCAGTTAAGACAGAGTCACAGGTACCTTTAGTTCTTCTCCTTACTTTGGTCACTAAGGTCTTTTGTGCAACGGTTTAACTGACTTTAAGTCATTCCTGAAGTATAAGCTCAAGTTAAGGAAAAAACCTTAAATATGCTGTAAGTGAACATTTGGAGAAGACTTAAGGTTGTTTTGTGCAAATTTGTGAAAATCTGATCATACAGTGTTTTGTGCAACCGACCCGAGGAGCCCACACACAGAGCAGACCGACCACAGTGGAAACAGCACACACACCAGAGGAAGTGCATATAAGCAGGTTTTTTATTTTATTTTAATCTTTTTTTTTTTTTTTTTTTTTTAATAGACGTGGGTAAACCCGTTTTGACACCAGCAGACGAGTTTGCCTTTCTGTACGGTCACAGACACACACCTGCAGGGAGCAACGTTATAACATGCATTTACGCAGTGCGCGCACGCACACACACACACACACACACACACACACACACACACACACACACACACGCACACAGAAGAAAGAGTGAGCAGCTACACGCTGTGCAAACTAGTAAAATGGCTCTGCCGCATCTCATCCCCGGGCTGGTGCTCCCGTCAGTGTCAGCGCCTTCGTGCGAGACGCTTCGATTGGTGATTGTGTGTTTTTAAAAAACTTTATTTCAGGGCTGCAGCTTCACTCTTTCCTCCCTGAGCGCAGTTCAGCCACAGTGTTTCTGGTTTAACAGCACCGTGCTGGGCAGGTGACAGGTGTGTTCGCAGCAGTTGTGTTCGCAGCGTTTCGGCTCTGAAAGACGTCACAACGCGGAAAAAGGGCCAAAAATTTGCACGTTCACCCGGGGTGTCTTCTGTACATCACAGCTGATTGGCCCTTGAGCCGATAAATATCCACGAGCAGTGCAAGTCATTTGACCCGGGAGTGAATGTCAATTGTACCGTTTTACACTGAACATGATGTTCGAAGGTCTTAACGGGTTTTTTTTAACCTTTCACACATCGTATAATTCTGAAACTGGAATGAAAGTATGTTTGTAGGCTTGGTGATACTACGTTGCTGCATGTGTCGACACTTTTTAATCTTTATAAATAGACAGTGTAGCGCTGACCGTGTTTCAGATGGACAGCTGGTATTGATATAGATAAAGTGACGCACTGATGCTCATTTAGTCTCATTTATTCATCTTATTCCTGAGTTGTGCTTCATTGAGCTGTAAATGTCTCGTTTATTCTGTAGTTATTCTTTTTTTACTGTTGGAGATGGAGTCTTTATTCATTTCTTCTGTGTGAACAGTGAGAACGCGGAGAGAGAGAGAGAAAGAGAGAGAAGTGAGAGGGAAAATAAAAGTTGAGCTTCACAACTTCAGTCTGAGAATTAGCCGCCGACACAAAACATCCAGAGGAAAATCTTGACAGGGCGTCAAACGGCGGCAGCGCAGTTTGTGTGTGCGATGCGAGTGTCTGAGTGAGCCACAGTCAGCAGGAACAACATATGGCTCCATTAAAAATAACACAATTCAATTACTAGAACAGGTTAAATCTGCCAACACAGCAGCGCAGCCACCGACAGGAATACTTTACTTTTATGAGTCAGTGTGCAGAAGAGAGATCAAGCTAGACTGAAACGGACCGTACAATAAATCCTGATGCAAATAAAGGAATATTAGGCTGTTTGTCTCTGACTAGAGCAAAACTAAATATTCTGTACTTTTATTAAGGTTTTTCTTCTATCCATCATGACTCATGGTGTCTATTTTCCACTAAGCTTTAGCTATTCTTGTAACTCATTTGTCAGAAACACAGAAATTGGACATCATAAACTTAATAACAAGAGCTAATTCATAGAGTCCTGAGGCGATGCTAAGGATCTGTATCAAGGCAGATCTGTGAATATTGGCTAAAATAAATCCAGTCAGATGCAGTTCCTTTCTCACTGTGTTTTGCTCACTTTAACCTGCATATTATCTGAATAGTTTTGAAGTAGAACCTTTAGTAGTTAGTAGAGATGTCCCACGCTGATCCTAAGGATTGCTATCTGGGCCAATCTGACTTTGATATTAAAGGCTTCAGATCAGGAGCGGGGCCAAAAAGCTCAACTGACACATCCCTGGTATTAAGATAAACTCTGTCTTGAAAAGTAAGGTGTGCCACATTTAGTACACTACATATATTGATGTTAACCAACACTGCATATATTCTGCTCATATGTACGTATATGGCTGCGTGTTTAAAGGCACAAAAATTCAACTGAATTTGTATCTATTTTATCTCAAATTTCCATGTTCAGGTTGTGGCTTTAGTAAGCAGCTGGTCATTTAGGTAAAGTATTAAATCACACTCAGTATCGGAAGTTATGAAACTACAGAGAAATAGACCTAGAAACTGCAGCTACTTTGTTTTAGTTCATCTCTTCTCTAACTTGCACTTCTGAGTGTTTAAGTCATCATCTTGTTGTCTACCTGGTTGTGTATCTTAATGGATTTATGAATGCATTTAAATATACCCTCTGATCGCTGTTTATATAAGACACACCTGTCTACTTGTTTGTATGAATACATATCTGCATGTATATTTCTGCTATTTATATTTCTTTTTGTGATGTATTTTATGTTTCTGTACTCCGGTCTCTCTCGTAAATGAGATCTTAATCTCAGTGTGACTGCCTGATTAAATAAAGTATAAATAGAATAAAAATAAAATTCCAAATTAATGATAAAGTTGCTCTGTAACTGCTGGATGTTCATTAACAAGTTTTCCATCTCAAATTAAAAGTTTGTTCTCAAAACCTGTTTCTGACACCCCAAGTGGCTAAAAACTGTTATTGCAGGTTTAAACAAATCCAACCAGGAGTCAGAAGAATCTGAAATAAAACTTAATCTCTACTAATTGATATATTGCTTGAATGTCTTGGGGTTTTTTTTTTTCCTTTTCTGCAGCAATAGGAATATACTGCAAGTAAATGAAATCATACAAAAGGGTCTATGAAAGAGGTTTGTGCACATTTTATCACCGTTTCAATGAGAATACGTGTTGGCATTTCATTATAAAGCTTTCAGACTCTTGTTCTCCCGATTTAACAAAGATGGATGTAAAAATCAGCCACAACACAAAAAAAAAGAAGAAAAAAACAAACTGGGCCACTGGAGCATCGAAATGAATAGGTAACAGCTACAAAATCCATAATAAATAATATAGAACAAAGGAGGAGGATTTTAACATTATACTACAGGTATTTACTACATTACAACATACACATCACATCACATAGAGAAGACCAGAGACGGTCTGTTACAATTCTGCTGTCAGGAGTCAAAGGCCCTCGAAGCATTTTCACCTCACCAACCCTGAGGCTATTTCTGCTCTGTATTTATGACTCTGTGTGTGTGTGTGTGTGTGTGTGTGTGTAGGCAGCTCTCGCTTCAGGCACATCAAACTCTCAGCATGTAAGGATGAACCAACAGGCATCAAGCAGACACAGACACACACACACAGACACACAGACACACAGACACACAGACACACAGACACACACACACACACACACACACACACACACACACACACACACACACACACACACACACACACACAATCATCACACGGCCCTATTTTCGGTCTGATCCCAACCTTGAAACGACCCGCTCTCAACCCGCTGTCACGCTACAAGACCGACACCGGACCTCACACTGTGACGGAGATGTGAGGAATAACTGAGAGGAGACAGAAACAAATGAGCAGGTGAGGAAATGAGGAGGAGAACGAAAGAAACGAGGGAGGGAGACGGGGACAGAGTAGGACAAGACAGGAGGGAGGAAAAGTTTGGAAAGAGGAAGAGAGAGGTGGATGAAGGAAATAAAAGATGAGGTGGAGAGGGAAGAGTAAGATGAGAGAGGTGAGGAGATGAAAAGGAAGAGGAGGTGAGGTAACAGAGGAAAAGGGGAATGAGGAAAGGAAAGGTAAGGAAGAGGAAATGAGGAATGACAAGACAGGAAAGGATTATATGAAAGGAAATGAAAAAGGAAAAGAAGGACGAAGGAAAGGGGGGACAAGGAGAAAGATGAACAGAAAAGGAAACAAGGAGAGGAGGAGAGGAGAAAAGAGGTGAAAGGAAAGGACAGAAAAGAAAGGTATGAGGGGAAAAGATGAGAGTGGAACAGTGAAGGAGAGAAGAGGGGAAACAAGGAAAAGAGAAGGAATGGAGACAAAATGAATCAGAAGTGAGAAGGAAAGGAGAGAGATTTAAGAGGAAAATAAAAGGAGGGAGGCAGGAGAGGAGAAGATGGATGAGAAAGGAAAGGAATTACAAAAAGAAAGAGTTGAGGAAACAAGGTGAGGAGATGAGGAATGTGGAGGAGAGGAGATGAGAAGAGGAAAGCAAAGGCAGAAGGAAGAAGGAGGGAAGGAAAGAAGGAAAGGAAGAAGAAAAGGAGGAGAGTAAATGAGGAATGATGAAAAGGAAATAAGTCAAGGAGAGGAGGAATTAGGAGAGGAGAGGTAAAAGGAGAGGAGAAGTGGAAATGAGGAAAGACAGGATGAGAAAAGCAGGAAGGAAAGAAAAGGAGAAAAAAGAGAAGGGAAACAACTTAAGAAAAGAGGAGGAAAATACGAGGAAGTATAGATGGAGGTGAGAAGGTAACGAGGATGAGCAGGAGAGGAGAGAGAGAGAGAGGGAGGAGGAAGAGGAGAGGAGGATGGAGGGAGCAGACTGCTGGCTTGTTGAGTGTGTAAGCATGTGATAAGCAGCACGATCTGCCTCTATCTGCCTGAGGAGCCAAACGGATAAGAGCTAATCTATTCATATTTACACACACAAACACACACTTTAAAGGATACACTGCTGGTTTTCAACGTTATGTCCAAAGTGTTAGTCATATCAGCGTGTCATCACTCTGCTGTCTGTAATAAAGCCTAAATATGCCCATTTCAATTATTCATTTTTCACAATAAAACGTCATAAATTTGCTGGTTCCAACTTCTGCTTTTGATATCAGATTGAATATTTTTTTGAAAACAAGCTAGAGTCAACAGTTAATCAATAATTTAATTGTAGAGTGGCTCACCTGGTAGAGCATTTAGGCTTAGTCCTAAACACAGTGGCCAGGGTTCAAGTCCAACCCATGGCCCTTTGCTGCATCCCCTCATCCCCCCTCCCACTCTTTCATTGTCGCTATCAGAATACAGGGCAGGGGAAAATATATATATATATAAATATATATATATATATATATATATATATGGCCATTATTTGCAACCTGACATGTCTGTGAAGTCCACATTTTTTGCCAGAATGACGATCTAACTGGAAGTTTGGTGAGTCAAAGTTCACCCAAAATCTTTTAAATATCAAACACTGTAGACTTAAACCTTTAATAAACTGATTTTTTTTCTGTTTCTTGACAAATCATCAGCTTTTAAGTTGCTATGACAAACTTTTACCCGACATGACGCCTAAACAAGGAGCTAAAACCGAAGCTTGGTAAAGCCGAGGGAAGCTGAAGATTCAGGTGATTATTCTCTGAAGGTTCATCACTATGAGCAACACCATTGTTTTCTCTGTCATTTGATACATTGCCATCACAAAAATAGTGATTATAGCATCTTGAAAATTGTAGCTAGCTCCTCCATGGTGAGCAGCAGCAGCAGCAGCAGCAGCAGCAGCAGCAGCTTGGATTCACTGGGTTTTGTAGCGAATCATATTATCAACATGTCTACTGAGACTTTCTCAATCACTTTTACCAACATAATCCACTTCTCTGCTGTCCATGTGTGTGTATTGAACAATAATATTAAAGTGTGACTATATTAAATACACATGCTCCATTTTAATCATGATGTATGACCGTGAAGCTCACAGACCAGTGTATGGCTCGATCCCATTTCCCCCTTGCCCCTACCACTTAGCCCCTCCCCTCCGCTTTGTGCGTTCCCGTTTAGGCGCAGGGTGTCCCGATTCTTGTTGAGATAGGGGGGGTAGGGTGAAGTGTAAGGGCTAATGGGCCCTTCAAACAAAGATTTTTGAGGGGCACACTTCAAACGGAGTGTTATGAAGTATTTCCCAGAATGCCTTGCGAATCACCGGCGAGATAGCATGCAGAACCGTTCAAAGAAACTTGCAAAAGTAAAAATATTCTCTGTTTATAAAGATTTAAAAATTACGACAACCGTTGCATTGTCTTAGTTTAATGTTGTTTCAATGAATTATGGTCTGCTTCTTCATAAAAGCCACAAAAAAAAAAAAAAAAAAATCACTAGTAGTATGCTGATGTCTTGGTAGCTATCTAGCTAACGTTAACATTACATCTTTATTACTGATTTGTGCATTGCAGTCCCGCATTTTGGCATATTTTAATGCTGCACTCCCCATTTGATGGCATATAACAACCGAAATTTAACTGACGTCTCTGGCAAAAACGCGTCATGTCTGCATAAGTAAAGCCGTCGGAGACTACTGCTTTAACTATCAGTCTAGAAAACCGCTCTGTGTCCTGTTCTTCAAACCTAAAGACCCTGTGCTCATACAACTGCATAATAACATAAGGAGTATTATATATATTAATAATATTATTAGTGTTCTGTATGATCTATGTTCTGGAGACAAAGTGTGTTGAAGCGTCTAGATACAACATGGTAAACTAATGTGGGTGTGTCCACCTCTGTGGACCTGCGGGAAGAGGAGGCTGCCGGCTCCGTCTCCCTCCATCTCTAAACCATGACACTGCAGAAGTCCACAGGCCAAGAATAGCCCGAGGGTTTCAAGTGTAATATCACATTTTCATAATGAGAGCCAATGAGCTGTAAATCCCTGCTGACAGAGTTATGGAGCGAGAAGAGCTTATGGTGGCGATACTGAGACTATTAAGGAGTCGCCTCCCTCCAGCACGAGGTGCCGTTTGCGTGTGTGTGTGTGTGTGTGTGTGTGTGTGTGTGTGTGTGTGTGTCTGTGTGTGTGTGTGTGTGTGTGTGTGTCTGTGTGTGTGTGTCTTTAAACATACATTGTATTTGTGTATGTGTGTTTGTGAGCTTTAACAAGAAACAGCTGCATGAGGCGGTGAGCTGCCAAACTCCCATCGTGACACTGAGATTCTCCTGGCTTACAAATTTGTTTTTTTTTTTTATTTAAGAAGATCCCATATTGCCATTGTGTGTGCGTGTGCGTGTGTGTGTGTGTGTGTGTGTGTGTGTGTGTGTGTGTGTGTCTCAAGTCAAGTCAATTTTTATTTGTATAGCGCCAATTCACAACATAAGTTATCTCAAGGCACTTTCCAAATAGAGCAGGTCTAGACCTTCTATGTATAATACATTTACAGAGAGCAACACTAGGCGACAGTGGCAAGGAAAAATACATTTTTGAGAGGCAGAAACCTCGAGCAGAACCAGCGTGTGTGTGTGTGTGTGTGTGTGTTTCCCTCTCATACAAACCTATTCATAGCAGATTTGTTTATGGGATAATTCAACTACTGTAATTCAACTGGTTTTTTTTAATTTTTATTGTTTTATTCTTAATAAGATGTTTTTCATGGATAAAACTTCAGTGACAGTATCTTCTGATTGTGTGCAATCACACTGCACTGCAGCAGTTTACATGAACACACATTAAAAAAGACAACACAGGCAAAAAACATCAAATAAAAGGAAAAGATGATTTCAGAAGTACAATTATTCAAATTGTTCAAATCATTTCTTTCCAGTTGTGAATGTCTGAGCATGATTTCTGTAACTGCCACACGTTTCAAAGCAGAGATCTGTAAAAAATAAATAAATAAATAGAAAAAAATTCACTAAATATGTATTAATCTTAAAATGAGTTTTTGTTGTTCCAGGTAAAATAAATTCTGCATCTAAAACAAGACACTCTGAGACACACACCTTAATATTCATCATTCCTATCTTACGTAATAGGGTTTTTTAATTCAAATTCATGCGCCTGGAATTCCTTGAAAAATGAAAATGCAACAGGGAATAAACTGAATTATCCATGAGAATGAGACTGATTGACCAAATGTTGCAGCAAATTTGTGAAAACTAATAACAGAAATAAGAAGACTGTGATTTTTAATTGATCCTTGTGAGGAACTGTAATGTCATCTTCTACAGGAGGGTCAGAGGTCAGCTGAGCAGAACCTCTGGTCGGCGTTTTGCACTTCAGCACATCTCAGTTTGGTTTTTTTTTGGGTGGGGATTTTTACTGCAGGCCACATTTTCAAAGCTCAACTCAAAGAAAAGTAGAATAAATGTAGCTGCTAAAAACAGATTAATTGCAAAGAGACTCTCAGCTCTCACCGGTCACGCCTGCAGGAGTGGATCTTGTGTGTGTGTGTGTGTGTGTGTGTGTGTGTGTCTGTATGTTGTGCGTTTCACATTTTGACCCTAAATCCAGAGATATCATTGGTGTTTGTCTTACACCCCTCTTTTCAGCAACTACCCACAGACACACACACACACACACACACACACACACACACTTTTAGACATTTAATTTACTGACATTGATTCTCAACCATCTTCCTCTAAGCTTAAACACCAGACGGTAACCAAACCTTCACCTTGAAAGCAGCCGCAGTGAAAATGACATCAATAACTGGCATGTTGTCTCCAGTCAAATCCCCACACATGATACAGCTGAGATAAAAATCCAACACAGCATGCAGTAATCACCCCAACAAGAGCCGTCCATGTTGTTTCTCTCCACTTTATCACACAACATAAAACGCTTTAATCACAGCAGTTTCTCTGCCAACTTCTCAGTCACCAGAGGAAAACAAGCACAGTTTCTATTTCCTGCACCGGAGTCCAGAGCCAAACCAGATCCTAGTCCCTGATACTGCTTTTCAGTCCATACAGGAGTATGTCACCATAGAACTGAGGCCATCCATATCACATACTGATTAAACTACAGTGTGACTGTCACTACTTAAGTCTCAGTAAATATGGTCTCAGTCTCTCCCTCCTGACTTACAGCATTGAATAATGGTCAGAGTATTTTCTTTTTGCAGAACATTATGATGTCACAGTGAAGTTGACCTTTGACCTTTATATCATTATATATAAAACTTCATCTTTCATTTTATCCTTGTAGATATTCGAGTTAAACTGCGTCACAATTAGCATGTGAATTTATGAGATATGACCGAAAATACGTTTTCCCGAGGTCACGGTGACCTCGACTTTTGACCTTTGACCACCAAATTCTCATCAGTTCATCCTGGAGTCAGACGTTACTGAGATATCACATTCACGAGAATGGGACAGATATGAATACAGCAGTTATAGCAGCTTACACACAATTATCCAGGAATATGCATGTTAACATACATACAGGTGGCGTTATGTATCTACATACAGTACAAGTCATATTCCATGTCGCTGTGTGGCTCCCACCTTACTCTCTAGCAACCATGAACTCTACAGTTATAAATCATAATTAACTGTTAATAAATGGGTTTGGGGTTCAGGTTGTCTGCAGCGCTTTTCTACGACTAAGTGGTCAAACTGTCTGGCAACCCACGATTTGTTCTCATAAATGATCCATAATGCATTAGAAGATGATTTATTAACCCTTAATAAAGCCATTAGTTACAACTTCTGAGCTCTGTATAAAAGCTCTCTCTCTCTCTCTCGCTCTCTTTCTGTGCAATGTTTCCCCCTGCACACTCAAATGGGAGGGTGTTTCACCGTATGATGGTTTGGGGAGTGAACGATACAACAAGAGGACAGATCATCCAATACTAACTCGACTACAGTTAAGCCTGGAAAAAAAAAAAAAAAAAAAAAAAAGGTGAAAACTTCTTTCATGAAAAAAGTTTGAGAAACGCCACTTAAAGAAAATGACTATCTTTCTGCTTTCTGGAGCATTTCTCTCAGCTCGAGAGAGACAAACACACACATAGACATGTAGCAAATGAAAAGCCATGCAGGAACATCTCTCTCTCTCTCTCTCTCTCTCTCTCTCTCTCTCTCTCTCTCTCTCTCTCCTCTCTCTCTCTCTCTCTCTCTCCTCTCTCTCCTCTCTCTCTCTCTCTCTCTCTCTCTCTCTCTCTTCTCTCTCTCTCTCTCTCTCTCTCTCTCTCTCTCTCTCTCTCTTCTCTCTCTCTCTCTCTCTCTCTCTCTCTCTCTCTCTCTCTCTCTCTCTCTCTCTCTCTCTCTCTCTCTCTCTCAGGAACTAAAGAGAGCTTCCCGTGAAACGTGATGGATTCGCACTGCAATCCGTCCTGCCACACCGTGTTTCCACTCTTTTACCGCCTCTCTAATTCTGTCCTCGCTGTCGCTCTCGGCGAGGATGGATGGCAAACATCCCGGAGCGACCCGCGCACCTTTACTTCAACTCAGCTGATCATCGGCTCTCGACTAACAAATGGATGGAGATGGGGGGGGGGGGCCGACGAAGAAAGACAACAAAGAAATTAGAGTGAGGTGGGCAAAGAGGTGGAAATGAGACGGCGGCGGAGAAGGAAGGAGGAAAATGATTGAGTTGAATTGTGTTCCTGGGGAGAGTGATGTGCGGCTGAGGGAGAAGGCCGGCGACGCTTCGTGCTGCTGCAGAAAATGACAACCTTTCTTCAGACAGACACGTTGTTCTCCCAGACAATGAGATTGTTCTTCCAGTGCGCGCTGTTGCAGCTGGCTGTCTTGAGGAATGGGCACTCACCATTTCTTTGGGAGAAAGGATTGGAAATGTGAGATTATATTCTGATACGAGCGGCAAAGATCAAGCAAAGTTACAGAACAGGCCTCATGAGTCGAGCATTCAGGTGACCCAGGAGGAGAGAGAGAGAGAGAGAGAGAGGAGAGTTTGATCATCTACAGCTCCATGGCAACTGAGCAAAACACATCTGTTGATGCAGCTCTTAGAAATAACATTTTGTTTTATAAATACATTTAAAAAGGAAAAGTAGTTGCTTTTCCAGTGAAATAAGGGTCAGGTTTTATTCCACACAGAAGCTGCAGGGAGTCGAGGTGGATAGGACCGGAACCGACAGCAGAGCACCTACTACCATTGTCGGCCTATCAATAAGGGTCATGGCTTGGTTAGGTTTAGGCGCTAAAACTACTTTGGTTAGGTTCGTCATGGTTACAATATAAACTGCTACTTGCACATGGGAATCAAACACATCACTCTCCTGTGTCATATTCCTGTGTTTTGTTGACCCATCCATCCACCACAACCTCCTCCTGACACAGACTTTGCCTCTCTTTATACGTTGCCGCACTTTTTCCTTTGCTCCTGTCATAACTACTACGACCACTAGATGTCGCCTAGCAACAATACTTAACTATGGGCCGTAATAACCTCCTGCACAGACGACCTATGGGCTCTGTGTAGCAGACCTGAACTGCCCAACCTGTGGTGAAGTTTACTCAACAAAAGCCTTTTAGTTACGTCTCACACTTGAAGCAACTTTATCTATATTAAACCAAGAGCGTGATCTTTCCCTAACCTGAAACAAGAGCTACAGGCGCCTGAACATGATCATGAAGAGGTTTAACAATGCTGTAGCTCCAACCAGTTCATATCGTGAAGAGAAAATGAAATATATTATGGAATGGTACACAAATGTGATGTGATCAAATGCTCCAAACCTTCAGTTGAGGCTATTTTGTGGCTGAACCATTTTCTTTGTTTTTTTTTCTTTTTTTGGCGGAGAAAATGCAAAAGCAAATTTTCCTTCTTGAGTCCTGATTTGTACAAATTTAAAACAGAAAATAAAAAGTAATGTCAGTTAAAATAAAGGAAAGAAATGGTTAAACAAGTTGTGTTTCAGCTGTAAATTTAATTTTGTAAATTATATATTATATAAAGTGATTGGTTTGGTTTGGAATTTATTTTATTTGAAAATGAGCCAAGATCATTCTGGTCCTTGTGTTGACTAAGCAGTCAGTTCTAAACATTTTCTGCTCTGACCGCATCAGATAATCTTTCAGTTGAGGTTGACTTCATCCCTTCAACACTGATGTGAGCAGCTTCACAGGATCTGGTGGCAAATATCTTCTTAACATACAGTAGTTTGGGATTCATCAAATGAACACCTCCATTTGTTCTGTACTATTTGAAGACAAAAAAGTTCATCCAATCAATCAATCCAACAAATGTCTGGAGGCACTCTGCGATGTTCACAGTGACTGCTCGGCCTCTGATACATTAACGTCTTTCTCCCGATAACACTGACAGATGGTCAGCTAAAATTAATGCCAAGGCCTCGTTGCACTAAATGCCAATCTATGTTTGGCTTTCACACACCCACAACGACCATTATCCTCTATTCATCTGCTTATTGGCCACAGTGGTCGAGTCAAACTTGATCAATAAGAGCTTCTTTTTACCCCCCCCCCCCCACCACCACCACCCCCCCAAAACCAGCCTTGGCAGAAACCTTCGATGTATTGATGAGTTCAACTGCTGTCTTCTGCTGGTGCTAAAAGGCCACTAAGAAACACACACACACACACACACACACACACACACACACACACACACACACACACACACACACACACACACACACACACACACACACACAGAAACACACACACACACACACACACACACACACACCAGAGACACTCAAAGGTAATCTTTTTATGAGTCAGAGTCGAGCCTTAAGTTTGTAATGAGCGGTCTATCACCTGCTGCATGCCACCCGGTCTGCTTCGAACACAAAGCATGTCCCGTATTATCATCACTCCTTCATCTATAAAGTTATGCATTATAATAAGGGCGGCAATGACATTCAGCTTGTCAAGACATTTCTTTAATGTTAATCCACCAAAAACATCAAAAAATAGAAGATGTGCTCAGTAGAGCGCAGAGCTCCGCCAAGCCCAATGTCAAACAACAAACAGCAGAGGAGGAGTGGGAAGGAAATTTAAAAAGTCAGCCCAGGACTTTTGACTTGGACTGGCCCACTAAAACCCATCCGGAGACCCCATACATGAACAATGCACGAAACAGAACAGGCTCATTAAACTGTTTTTCTTTTTTCTCACCTTAGCGTTTGTTACAGCTCCACGGCTCTTGTTCGTCTAAGTAATGGATCAGTTGGGAATGTTTGTCACTGTCGGATTTATTAATTACATCAGTGTGATTAACACGTAATGATTGTTAACTGTACGTTCTGACAACTTTTATATTAATGTCTTATTACTTTTTATTTGGCTTGGTTTGACTACGTTTGCAGCTCGTTCTTTTCGGCTTCCTGCAGCTCAGCACTGTTGGATGAGAAGAAATATGCAAGGAGAAAAAGGAAGTGAGCTCAGTAGTAATGTAATCAATATGGCTTGCAATACAAAAGGCAAAATTATTTTTTATCTTAAAGCACTTAAAATTTATATACATTTCAAGGATTATGCGAACTGTGGAGATTTTATTTCATCACTTGGATGGAGTGATAAAAAGTTCCTGCACCTTGTTTTATATGTTCATATACTCAAGGTTAACGCAGTATTTGGTATATTCATTAAATGTACACTGATGCAATATTTCCTTTGTCTCAAGAGCTAAAATCCTTTTCCTCCACTGCACAAGTGCAGTTTTACAAACAGGCTGGTATAGCCTGCTTTTTGTTTCTCTAATTAGGTTCTTAAATCGGTCACACATCAAAGTTCTTTAAAAGTCCTGAATCTGGCTCTCTGAAACTGGCAGACTCTGTTATTATTCCTCGTGGTGCTCTTCATCATGACTTGCATCAAAGATGCACAGAGACAGCAGCAAAACCTTTTCCACGGTTTAGTTTAGCTCGGCAGGCGGGAGGGGGGAGGAGGGGGGAATGGAAAGAGGACGGGCGGAGAAGAAAGAGGATGAGGACAGATAGGGGGAAAGAAGAAGAGAGTAGGAGAGAATGGAAGGAGGAGGAGGAGAGGATGAGGAGAAGAAGGAGAGGGATGAAGGTGAACTGAGGAGGAAGAGGGAGTGAGAGAGATAAGCGCCAACAAGGAAAGAGGACATTGACTTTTGATGTACTTTAAAAGAACATCTCACAACAAGGCCAGGAAGAACGAACAACACACACACACACACACACACACACACACACACACACACACACAGGCACACACACACACTGCGCCGGCCCCCCATATGGCCACAGCTGACATTTAAATTAATACAGTCAGACCCTTTTCTCCCGACATACATATTGAATTCTGCAGCTGCCAAACATCCACAGATGTGACAGCAGCTGTGTTTCCATCTGAGTATTTTTATGTGTACTGGGACGCATCAAATCAGAAACGCTGAGCGGAGAGAGCACATTATAACTAATTCATTCAGTGTCTTTACGTGCTTATCATCAAACAGTGATGGAAACAATTATATTGAATAATGACAAAGTTACACTTGAGTGTAAAAATACCCATCCATCACCATCATCATCTTTCAGATATGTTGTGTTTGGATTATACATCATGTCCTGTTAATACAATTAAGGGCGACACACACACACACACACACACACACACACACACACACCAGCAGCACTGACGCACCTCAGTGTGTCGGAATACACCAGTGTCCTATTTCCCAGCAGGGAAACAC
Source organism: Seriola aureovittata (assembly GCF_021018895.1). Lineage (NCBI taxonomy): Eukaryota > Metazoa > Chordata > Actinopteri > Carangiformes > Carangidae > Seriola > Seriola aureovittata. The sequence continues at coordinate 4,256,984 of NC_079382.1, forward strand.
GCCAAAGCTCCAGAAAAGCTAGAACTGTATTATAGTCTCTTCCCCTGGATGTGTGTTCGGTGCACGCAGTGTGTGCACAGCACTCAGAGCTGCCGTAGCTCATCATGCTCCAGTCATTTTTTTTGAAGTGATGATTCTTAAATATTTTTTGTGATTGTATTATTCGAGCTGTCGGACAAATCATTTCATTTGAACTCCACTCCTCAGTATCTTTTATGATTCTTGAAGGCAGGACCCTGCAAGGTTTCACTATTACACGACAAATTCTACAGCTAAGAGCGGGTCGTCCGCTAATCAGAAGGTCGGTGGTTCGATCTCCAGCTCCTCCAGTCCGTGTGGTGAAGTGTCATTGGGCAAGATACTGAACTCCAAATTGCCTCTGATGGCATTTCCATCAGTGTATGAGAGTGTGTGTGTGTGTGTGTGTGTGTGTGTATGTGGTAGAAGCACTATGTGTAGAAAGAAGGCCCTTTATGAATGTGCGTATGAATGGGTGAATGTGGCCTGAGTGTAAAGCGCTTTAAGTGGTCGATAAGACACTATATATAGGTGCAGTCCACTTACCATTCAATGATAGTGCTTATACAGTAAATCAGGAAACAGTGGGATTACATTAACAAGAGTCAAACCAATGTACAGTGGAGAAACAAGATAGTTGCACTGCGTCTCATGCCAGGAAAAAAACAAACAAAACAAGTATCACAAGAACAACATTAAATCCCCACAGGAAGTAGAACACAATTATCTAGTAACAATCACCTAGAGCAGTGGTTCCCAACCTGTGGGCCAACACATCATTTGCAAAACTGCAAAACTGCGAAATTACAAAAAAATGTTTTAAAAACCTCTCATTGTTTTTCACGGACCACATCATACACTTGTTGGCTGTCTCGGTCTGATCGCAGGCGCTGAAACATTACATCCACAGCGAAAACTGGAGAATCGAAATATCAGCTGATCACATAAACTGGATATCAGCTGGTTATCAACGGGAAGAATTAAAAGGGAAAGAGAGTCAAGAGACAGATGGTGAATCGACAAGTGATCTGTCCCCATGAAACACAAAAGAAAACTCGGAGGTTCCTACACGTTTCCCCTGCTTTCATATCGTTACGGGGTCAGATGTGGGTCACCAACATTTTTGAGATTTTCAAGTGGGCCATGAGTTGGTTGGGAACCTAGTGTTCATAAGGGTAACAGTAAAAAGAGTGAAATACATAACAATAGCCCGACAGTAATTAACGGGGTTTTTTTTTTCCAATTCTCAATTCCGATTGGCTAGAAGTTGTGGATTAACCTGAAGCTAGCAACACAAACGACAAATATCCTGAGGCTTTATTTTATGATATGTTCAATTTCTCAGAACCATACAGGCAAGAATTCAGGAAGAGTTTTTGATCTCTCGCTTACATCAAGTATATTTCAAGAACTACTTTCTCTCAGCTACCGGACTACGGCCTGTTTTAATCCCAATTCAGGCGTTGAAATCCATGAAATGCGCTCTTCTACCTGGCCTTCCCCGTTACATTTGGTGCAATGTGCAGTTGCCAAAGTCCATGTGAGATGTGACGAGTGTGATCGTATTACCCCCCCGCCCTAATGTCGCTGCAACCACAGAAGCAGGTGGAGACCGAAGCAGAGCTCAGAGCAGAGGGAATATTAGGGAACACAGGAGCACAATGCTAGTGTTGCTTCATGTCTGCTGGATGTGTAAACAGACTGCTTACCGTAGTAGCCGAAACTTTAACTACTATTAAAATGTCAGAGGTGTGTATGTTTTAACTTTTAATGGACTTCTTCTGCCAAGTGGCCCAAAAAAAAAAAATCAGTTGATCATCGTTCATCATCATTAGGGTGTTTAATTGCTCTAGTAACATGGGCTGGTGGAAAGAGCAGTGGTGCTATGTGCTAAGCTGCTGGTAACAAAACTGAAAAAGGTTGGAGCCAATTAAAACTAATCTATGTACCAGGCCAGTGTGAATCCTATCCAGAGGCTCTGCAGACCACAGGTGAGAGGCCGGTCTACCTGCTGTCTGCCGCAGGTGCCGCCACAGCAGTCAACACACCGAGTCTGTGACGTATGTCAGTGAGAAGAAGAGCGGACACGGCCGCAGTGTTATTGGCCATTACTGCCAGTTTATCATGAATGAAGGCTAATCGCTAACACCATCCTTTGCTGCAGCTAGGATCACTGCCAGCAACAGTGACGGTTTACGCAGTGCCGTTTTCTGCTCTTCACACGACGCGGCAGATCTGTTTCATTTGCTTTAACGGCCTCGATAAAAGTGTATTTAAATCACACGCTGTCTTTGTGAAATGCATCCAAAGCTTTCTTGTCAAAAAGAAGGAAGATGAAGGGAAATGTTTATGGATTTACTGTACAGTCAGCACGACACCTCTCATCACATCTGACCATCATCCACGCTCCTCTTTCTTCTTCACCCCTTCGTCTCTCTTGACCATGAAAGCCGCCTTGAAAGACGTGACAGCGATCTGAATTAAGCATTTTATCTGCCGCTCTACAAATTCAGCCCTCAGCCACTGATATCAAACATTCTTCAGGGAGACACGTCTGAGCAGCGAGGCTCTAATTGGTTTAGCCAGCTGTTATCTATGTACAGTAAAACACTTCAATCCAGCGCCGCTCAGTGGGAGGTGAGATTTCTATCTATCCCCTTCATTCACAGCTTAATTCAATTGGAGGGCAATTATCGACCACCCCGAGGCTTCAAGATCCTTGTTGGTTTCTGTTCCCATCAGGGAGCCTCGCAGCAGGCTTCCCGATCCCTCTCCACTGCACCGGGTGATGTCTGTATCGATGTGCCGAGTGTAAAACACCAGAACAGGCAGCTGCAAATAGGCACGACGGCTTTCTCAGCCCCCACCACCACCATGCCACCCCCCCCACCCCACCCCCCCCACCCCCCACCCTCAAGATTCAAAAGATTGTGAAGCTGTGTAAGTTTAGCCATGAAACTGATTCCCTCAGTCAGATAGCAGATTGTTTTTCTGTATAATGACCAGTTACTCACAGATGATGTTTGGCTTCAAGCATTCAAACCAAATGTGATAGTCATTACAAAAAGTTGCAGACCCTCTGATTCCAATCAGAAATCTTCATGTGACCTTTGGGAATTCTGGTGGCATTTTGCCCTAAAGTAACAAACAGCCTGAGTTAAACTCCTATTGATATTCAACACACAGTGAAGATCACACAATGACTTATTTTTGAACTTGGCTTGACACATCCGTACGAACGGATCTTCTTCTTGAGCTTTGTGTCAAAACACCTCGTTTAGTATCTGATTATCCTGCAAGACCCATAGTGACACACACACACACGCACACACACCTCTAAGTGGTTATTTAAATAATTTACTTCACTAATTATGTAAAAGGGAAAATAATTAGTTACATTACTTTTGTTACTGCACAAATCCTCTCCACCAACATGTACCATTTTTTAATATTTAACACCTGTAGAAACACGAAACAAGACATTATTTATTATAATAATAATTTAATTATTATTGCTAATTATTTATAATTAACTATTAATATTATTAATAATAAATAAGGGGATGAATAAAGTATCTACCCCATCTATCTATCATGGTTTAACAAGTAGTCAGTCTATATTTTCCCCATGAACAGCAGGGTGGGGTTCACACACACACACACACACACACACACACACACACACACACAGAGAGAGGCTCTGAACAACAGCTGATTCCTGAAAGCAGGATTACTGTTGTATTTACACAACATGTAGATACAACAGCTTAACATAGACATACAACTAGAGTTACCGGGCATCACACATCTGCTCATTTAGCCTCTACACACACCTCCAGCCCTGGCTCCATGCTCACACATGCTGGGACAGCCGGACAGAAACCCCCCCCCCAGACTGGGATTACTCACTGTAAGAAAGTAATCACATTACTACAGCGCTTTGTCCAACACCGATGGTGACTATCTATACTGGGGGGAGTGAAGTTGTCCCAGCAACCATTTCACCAAAATTTGTCTTTTGTCTCTTCAACTCTTTTTCAATAACTGCAGCTTAAAATGAGAAACATAAGCTGTTTATTCAAGAATATCTGTTGTGTGTTCTCATATTTCAACATGGGCTTCTTTAATGACTCACAAGATGAAATTGTGCGGTGCAAATGCTTTGTGGAAATTAGTCATTAAAGTCACCAAATCACCTCTCCCAACCACAACTAGCACCAGCGGGAGACAATCAATCATCATGTTTGTTGTTAGACCCTTTGCTAAAATCCAGCATCACTCAGTTTGTTTGAAGCACTGACTTGTTTGTCTCTCCACTTCTTCACAAACGTCTGTTTAACCACTGATATCAAACAATTGCTGTTATTTTATTTTTTATTTTTTTTTTTTTTAATAGTTGATCAGCTCCAGAAAGGATTTTCTAAAAAGTGAGGCGGTTTGCAACCTTCAAAGTCCCTTGAAACAAGTCGTTAAGTAAAATGATTCTATTCAGTGACAAATGGGGACGAGAGAGCAGACAGGAATGAGAAATCAAAGCACTGCTCAGAGTTAAACTCAGTTCCACCGCCAGAATAAGCTCTTTGATTTCAGTATTGGATATCAGACAATGCCAGACTGAGACAGACAATGGAATAATGCACTATTTATTTGGTAAAGGAGCCTCTTAAGCCCTTTCACCCTTTGTTTTATGCAGCAGGCAGTGTACACTGGTGGATTTGCTTCTTTTTTTTTCAGTTCTACAAATAACACCTTTTACAGGAATTATGTAACCTACCTGAGACTAAAACCATTTGTTTTTCTTCTCTACAAAAGCTGCTATCACCGCCTCTGAAAACCACCAGGTTTTACCCAATGCATTTATGAATGAAATCATTCCCATGCACTCCAACATCCTGTTAATATACAGTTAAAGAAAGGCTTCCTTACGTTGTTGTTCCCGCCATAATGATCTGATTTGCTGTCACCAGACTCACTTTAATAGCGACAGACCTCTCTCACCACAACACACAGCAGACAACGTGCAGAAACCATTTCCTTTTTGTCACTTACTGTAAAATTGCATAAATATTTTACAGATTTATTTTCCTCTGCATTGTGGAGAAGTGTATTCTCTGCATGTGAGCTGCAACTCCTGAAGTCTCGGTATGAGCATGTGCAGCAAAGAGATAGAAACTGATGCACCTGTGACTCTGTGTTTGCACAGCAGGAGGACGTGTTTTTACTGCGGCCGCTTTAACTCCACGACGTTTGAAATGAAACGACGACTGCGGAGTGTAAGTGCCGTCTTTTATCTTACATCCGCATCTTCTTTACACACAGCCCCGCAAACCAAGAGGAACCAGAACAAAATGAGTTTACCACATTAAAATCAATTTTTAATAAACTCGTATCAAACTTGGTTGAAAATCATTTGCAGCAGAGACAGCTGAAACAAAGGGCACCGCTGCTACTGTCAGAAGAAATTATTACACTTATAGTATTACAGTAAATATAAAATCAACCTTAATTAACCTTGATGACAAGATGACGTGTGTGTGTGTGGATCTGTCTGATTCCACTCAGCAGGTGGTGATGATGAGTCGCACCGACTCTGCAGCAATTAAACAGAGCAGTTAAGTCATTGACAGTGTGTGGTATTCTTTATAGTCCAGAGCTTTTACAAGGGATCAGCAGAGGATCTGTAAGGACTGGACACGCGTCGTATCAAAGATCTGGATCAAGTTGAAATGAGTTTATCAGTTGGGCTCATATTTTCTCATATTTCAACCAGTTTCTCGGGGGAAACCCCTGGATTGGTTTCCAGCTCTTGGTAACATGTTATCTTCCCCATGCTCTGCCAGGCCCACATGTAGCCACCGTCACTTCCGGCTTGTTTTTGGGGGACTCAGATTGAGGTTAGTGAAGTCAACATTCAACCGTTTTACGTTGTGTACGTTTGGGTTCCTTGTCCTGCTGCATCGGCCCTGAGACTGGAGGACTGAGAATAAAAAAGTGTTTCACTGTTCACTCCACGGATGAGAACACCCTCATCAGTTAAACTGTTAAAGCTGAAAGTCAGCAGTTTAACCTCACAGTCATTGTTTCGCTTCACTTATAATGTGCTCGAACGGGAGCCAGCAGAAATGAAAAATGTGTCACTGTCCTAATATTTGCAGAGACTGCACTGTATGCAGATGCTCGGTGTAAAACCTCAGGTGTTCGGTTCAGCTGCAGCTTTAGCAGGTTTCTGGATCCACTGTGGGTTTTTTTTTTTTTTTTTTCCTTTGGGCCTCTGCGATTTCTGAACCTAAAATATGCAACAGATGACACTCGGGGGGGAACACATCCAGGAAAAAGTGAGAGAAGTTGAGGATGTTGTTCCACATTTCATTCCTCATGCAGTGGTTGCCCTTCTTTCAGCTGTCAGCTCCCGCTACTGTTTTCAAAAGGTGAACTCTTCCCGACTCAGATCACTTTTCTATCAACCAACTGCTGAGCTGACAAAACTTTCCTCCTCTCTGCTCCCCTGCTCCTCTCTTTCTCTCTCTCTCTCACACACACACACACACACACACACACACACACACACACACACACACAACAACAACGCAAACACACACCCTGCATGTTTGGAGCATTTTGTCTCAGGAGCACAGCAACAGTGAAGCTCAACTCCCCTGACAATTGTGAGATATGTACATGAAAGCATCAAACCTGTTTCGCTCAAATACAAGACCAGGCGCTTCACGCACAGCAGCTACACTCCCCAACGCTCTCAAGCAGGAGAGCCAATAAACCAAATTTGTAATGATAAACAACAGTAACACACACACACACACACTGTGCACACAAACACAACACACACTTGTGAACAGCTATAATGATGCACCAACACACTGCAGTCGAAATAACCGACAGCAAATCAGACCTGATAAGGAGATAACTAACGCAGTGTCTGCTAAAGAGTGTCGGCCCTCCGCTCCATTTTGCAGAACAGAAACCCAGTAACAAGCAACTCTGCAGTGACAAACACACCAGTGGGAAAATAAAAAAAAATGTCTCGTGTTAACTGTGTGATGATCTTTTCAGATAGAAATAATAAGCAGCAAAAAAGAAGGTGAAGAGATGAAAAAAGAAAGTGTGTCTTACTTTGAGTATTCTTCATTATCTCTGTCACAGCGAGAGTCCTTGTGTTTCTCCCAGTCTTTGCCGTGTTTACACGTGGTCAGCAGGATAATATCTTCCCCATTGTGGATGTGATATAGAGCGTTCCTCGTCTCTGAGCCGATGCCAGTTAGGTAGCGCTTCCCTTTGAAAACCAGCAGGTACTTCCTGGAAGGCGGCGCGTCATTGAGTGTCAGATAACCTATCCCCCCTCCTTTCAGCGGGTGATCCTTGGAGAACAGAGGGATGGAAATATCAAAGTTTGGTCGGAAGTTGACCACATCGGCGCTGGCCTTGGCCAGCATGGCCTGGCCCACCTCGAAGCCCAGATCCTCTGTGTAGTCCGGCCAGGTGCCCGAGTACAGGTTGAAGATGAGGTGGTTCCTGCCATCGCTCCACGTCGGCAGGCTCTGGATGCGGGACCTCACGTTCTGGACGTACTGTGCGGAGAGCTGGTCCCGGTCCAGCGTGTCCACTGCCAGAATGAACAGACAGGCCCTTGAAGGGTCTGTGGTGTGGAAGCGGGACTCTTCGATGGATGACAGGATCTTCTGGTAGGTCTCTGAGATCTCGTCCCCTCTCTGGGGAGGGTAGATGTAAACCCTGAAGCCCGACTGACAGCGAGCAAAGTCAAAGCAGGTTTCCATGCGGCAGCGCTTGTTTTTGTAGATGTTGTCGCGGATCGCCCGGCGTTCACGAGGGGAGGTGTGCTGGTGGTGGAGCTGAGGGGTGTCCTCCTGTAAACACACACACACACACACACACGTTATCACCACCTACCCACAACTAAATGAAATCTATTAACACAATTCAATTCAAGATTATGTTTTCAAAGCGAGTATTGTCTTCTTGTGAATTTCTAACTGTGTATTTCTATGTATCTCGACATCACTGCAACTGAGGGAAACCTCAATGATCTTCAAGGCTTAAATCAGTAAATGAGCCATACCTACAATATGATACAGATGAAAGCATTAAAACCAATTTCAAAACTTTATCCGAGAGATAAATGCATGAGTCGCCTGCTTTCTTTTCCTGAGGCCACTGATGACACCTGACTGGATTTCTGAAAAGGTGAGTTTTTTTTTCACCCCAAGTTATTGAATTCACTTTAGCCACAGCTTGTAGGTAAAGTGCTTCTCTGTAAATACTGACCCGGGGTTTCACTGATGTGTTGCATCACTGAGCTACAGCAGTTCCTATAACCATTCTGGATGAGTATGTGAATGTGGATTGCATTTGAATCCCCTAAAAACAGTGGTACTCAACCCACTTTGGCTTGGGACCGTTTAAAGCAAAGTCATTTCAGCTCATGGCTCCGTGTCGTGGCCTGTGGACGTCTGCGGTTGTGTTCAGACAGCGCTGCATCAGGGCGCCCTTGTAGCCTAATGGCTAAGATGCACCGAGTTAACTGCAAACATCCATTGCTCAACTCCTGGACGGGGGGACCTTTGTTGCATCACATGTCTCTCTCTCTCTCTCTCTCTCTCTCCCCCCCCATGTCCCCAGTCTTTGTGCACTGACTATCAACAAAACAGACAGCACTGCATGAGAAAACTCACTGAGGCACAGTGGGGCTGCTGACAAGGGCTTCAGCAACAACAACAAAAAACCAAAAACAAAACACAGGGTTGTTCTCAAGAGAGTTGAAACCGTCTCAACTTTCACTGCAACACAATGTAATCTGGCAAGAAGCTGCATCGGCCAATCAAACGTGTGGAAGAACATGTTCCTGATGCATTATTTTGTATTATTCATTTCTATTTGCATCAACAGAAAAACTGATCGCCGCTGTGATAACTTTTCAGAGTTGTAAATCACTTCTTCATGGTGGGTGTGTGTGTGTGTGTGTGTGTTGGTGTCTCATAATCCTTGGAGCTCATGGATCCGTCTCTCACGCAGAGCTTCCTGGATCGCATGTCACTGTCTAACTGGTACCTGAATAAAACACACCTCTGCCCACCTGTGTCTGCACGCTTCAACCAAGAGATGCCTCTTTCTCATATTTAGAGGCCTGAAGAGGTAAAACTCTCATTTTACAAGAAAAATAAATAAAAAGCAAAGACCAGAGAAAAGTCAGAAAAAATAAACACAATTTGTACAGCAGAAAGGCAGCAGGTTTTTTTCCCCTGTTATAACCTGTCTCTTTAACCATCTAATGAATCATCTTGTGACCGCTGCCCTAAAGCTTTGAATCCAGCTACCAACACATGATTCATCTTTAAAACCACTTTTTAAACTGGGCTTTATGAAGGTTTTATTTACTTGAGCTAGTGTATAATATGAAAATGAATAGTCCTCCTCTGATCATTTAAAATAACATTAAGTAAGGAACCTACTTTATAATGATGAGAAGTACATTTTTGCTGTGGATTTGAATGAAGGACTTTGACTTGTAATTGAGCTTTCTTATATCCTGCTGTTTTAAGTGAGCCACTGAGGTTTCCTCATCATTTTTTTTTTGGTTGAGCTAATGAAGCAGGTGACAAGGTTCTCCACTGCTTCTCTCCCTTTACATCGGTGCAGTCTACCTCCTGCTCTCCCCCCTCCAGGTACGGCTCCAGCAGCTCAGTCAACTCGGGCCAGTGCCTGGGCGGTCTGGACGGACTTCTCTGGGGCAGCGGCTGGGGCTGGGGCTGGTACACGTCCTGATTCTGGTGGAAGTACTGGTACTCCTGCTGATGGTACTGGTGATACTGGGGGTACTGGGGTAACTGGCGATATTGGTACGGCTGCTGCTGGAACTCCCCGATTTGCAGACCCCACAGGTAGACGAGGAAGAGAAGACCGGCCCCCACAGACACGAGCAGGTACCGCTTCTTGGCCTGCATGTGTGCTGTGGGGGGGAGGGAGAGGAGGAGGTGGTGGGTTCAGGGGACAGGCGAAGAGAATGAGCGAAGGAGAGAGGATAGGAGGGAAGGAAACGACAACAAGAGGAGAAGGTGAGGCAGGAGAGGGTGAGGAGCAGACAGCGATGGGTGGTAAAAAAAAAAGGGGGGGAGGTAAGAGGTGGAGAAAAGCAGTAAGGTGGAGGATAAAGGGTTGAAGAGGGGGAATATTAATAAAAAGGAGAAAAGGAAAAGAGGAAAAAAGGAGGATGAGGAAGTAGGAAATGAGGAGAGGGGGGTGCAGGGAGGTAGACACAGGTCAGCTTGACCCACAGGGCAGCCTCTCTATCCACAGCTCGGCATTTTGGGATCTGGAGTCACTACAAGAACAAGAAATAAAACATTTACGGCATTTATGGCAAGCACTTTGAAGTGAAACTTTACTTATTGACACACCATAAAGTTAAAGCTATCATTGTATTATAAAGATGATACATTTATGGCTCCTCTAATGCCATTATGGGATGTCACATCTGATCACCTTTTTGTCACCTGACAACAGACAGATAAACGCATTAAAAGACTCCACGTGCATTTAGTTAAGCCTCAACTTCAGGTTTCACTCTGTCATCTGTAACAAAAGACTTGTTCTTACTTGGTCGTCGCTTAAACCTTCAAATGTGATGGTATTCCTTCACTTAACATCAGTTTTATAAATCCTGTCAGTCATCAGTCGTTGCCAGAGTGAGGAGACGAAACTCTCCTATAAATTCACCTTTTAACGACGTGCATCATTTACAAATTTGGCAATTAAACATTTTTGTTTTTTTCCTTTTAGCACAGATATGCATCAAATACAACATGACTGGAGACACTTCTCAAATCACAATTTTTAAGTTTGCAAATTCTGCATGGGCTGTGCAGCACTTTGTTTCTCCAAAGTAGGAACTTTCTTTTTCAAACCGCTCACAGTTCCCCGGGGTTAACCGGATAAAAGTGTTTTGAGAATGAAAGAGTGTCAGCGGGAGATTTATGAGAGAAAGACCTTAGATCCTGTTCGATAAGCTATGCAGCACTAAACCGCAGGTTTTCTGTCCCAGTTTGGAGCACATGGGAAACCGACACGTGGGCACTTTTTTTTTTTTGCCTTTTTGTAGCCTAATCGTCGCTCTTGCAAATACCATTAAGATTATTCAAATGTGATCATCTCTCTATTGTTTTCACGGTGTCACGAATCCATGATTGGAGAGCTTTCATCAGAGTCTAAACCTACCTGTTTACACGGAACACCTGTCGTCCCAGGAAGGGACTGGGGTGTCCGCCGCTCTCCCCTCCGGCCAGAGCACGAATCCACACTTTGGATACACATTCTCCAGTTAATCCTCCAAACACTGAATCACAAACCCATCCACAAATTATCAAAATCTATTCAAACCACTTTTACAGGGGGAAAAGGAGGGGGGGGATGGGGGCGCATTCAGTGAGCGCAGAGTCCGCGGGGAAGCCGAACAAGGTGCGCTGCCTTCATCCTCCGCCGCGTCCCAGTCACAAACTTTCCCCGGGAAAGGACCGAGGAGTGATTTTCACGTGAGCGAGACTCCGAGCGGGCGAACGCGCAGCGATCCGTCAGCACGGCAGGTATCCACGGTGTGAATTTAGACACACACTCATCTGCCAGAACAGCCGCGGTAACATTGACAGCATCCATCCAGAATTAACTGATGTGTTAAACAAGGCGTGTACATCTCCAATCTGCAACTGCCATCTCCTTTAAAAAAAAAATGAAGGAAAAAAAAAAATCCAGAAAAGAGAATCCAAAGTTTGGGATTTAAATCCTCTCCCACCTGTGCGCTGCGGCTCACACTGAGAAATAAGCAGAAATCATCACCGCAGGTAAGTTAGGGAAATGCCGGCGCACCTGATCCGAAGAGACGCGCATCAGTAAAATCCTATTGCAAAGCGACTTCACGGTCCGCTGAGTGGCAGGCAGCGGCGCTTTTTCTCAATAGGGTTAAACTAATGGATCAAATAAACATCATGAGTGCGTACTGGGGCTCTTCTGGGTTATTCCACCCCAATTGCAGGCTTCCAACAGACCCGTTGTCTTCACGTTTCCATCCTCAAATCCTCAGTTGGATCTGGGCTGCGCCACCGTGCAGCATCCAGCAGCATCAGCAGCAGCAGCGCTGATAAGCCAGACAGCAGCAGGCTGGCAGACTCGGGGGGGATCGGAGCATGCATGGGGCGTCAGTTGGCTCTGATGATATGGGAGGTCGCCATAATTCAGCATCTCTCAGTTTTGCATTTGTGGCTTTGTTTCGTGTGGGTTTAATGGAGAGTAGAAAGACAAGAAAAGTACCAAGAGATTTCTTTGATCGCTGAGAGGAGAAGTCCTACAGTAGCATTAAAGATATTTAAATTGGCTTTGTGTCGTGGCTGTTTTCAATTTGCAAACCTAACTCCATTCAGAAATCTGCAAATTTAGGGTTCCTGTGCGCTTAAATAAGTTGCATAAGTTGCATTGATTTACTAACACGTCAGGCCTTTTAGGATCCATCTGCAACATATAGGCTATTTGTTTCCTGATGATTTGAACTTCTTCCCACCAAAGTTAACAAATCTCCTGTTTTATTCTCATGAAGTGCTGCTTGGTGCATCACGTGTAGTGAATGGATGTACATTTAAATCTAAATGTGCGAACAGTTGTTTTATCAGCCAAGTTATTTTGCCTATAATGAAGAAGATTTCTGATGGAGTTTGGCGTTTTATTTTCCGAAGTTTATAAAACGGAATTAAGCTGCACTTTGGGGACTGCAGAGTCTGGTGATCATCATGTAATTTGTGACATTTGCTGAGCCCATGGTCCCCTTAAGGTTATGATGATTTGTTGGCAAATGATGTTAAAGGGATTTGTCACAGCTCAGGGTTTAGTGAACTGACTCTTTTGAAACCTATGCACTTTTAATTAAGTCTCAGCTCATTAAATCTCTTAATGATTCGAATATTTGGTCCAGTAAATTAACTTTGACCGTGAGGACCACTGATCTTCCCATCTCCCCTGCACTCTCTCCCATTCATGTTGCTGTTATTTGCATAGATGCCAGTGACTGAATAAAATTAATCTGACCATGATTTAAGCAGATGTCATTATCTCATAAATTACAGAGGGAGTTTACAAACATACACAAACACACACACACACACACACACACACACACACAGGCACATCATGCATCAAACAGCACCATCTTGTGGCTAATTTTTATAGCCCACACAAGTAACTGTAGCTCCAGTTTAATTTTCAGAGAATGATCTAAACCTCTCAACTGCTTGTGTTAACCGATTGCAGTGGTTTCCTAATTACAGCTTGTGATCAGACAATGTAGGCTTCAGAGTGGATGTGGTCCAGACAACTAGAAGAAGAACTGAATTTTGGGTAAAATTGTAATTTTATTGTAAAGATGTACCAAAGTGAAGCTCTTCTTCTGGTGCTGGTTCATGTTTCTGAGACATCGGAAATCAAAACCAACCCACAATATTTTTTATACTGCTGTAAAATCCTTTCAAAGTAACACAAACCATCGTGGCACTAGCACAGAGGGCGCAGGTGTGCCAGGTCTGCTGATGAGCCCAGGTACTGACAACCCTTTGCAACACCCACCTCTAATACCTGTAAAAGGAAGCAGCCACTCACAGGAAGCAACAGGTACACAGGTGGAGAGGGTTGCCACAGAATCATTAAGTGATCTCCCATTTAATCAAAAGACTAACCTCTCAGTAACTGCAGAAGTTTTCTTATTTCTAAAGCTGTACTTTCACATGCTGGCAAAATGTGCCTGTCTGACAAATCATTTAAGGTGAGATCAGCAAACACATTAATATTCATTAATCCAGTCAGCCTGTGATGCTTTAAAGCTGCATGATGACAGAGTCATTTATGTACAAGTTTTGGCAGAGCAGTTTTACTCCATGGTGCAACAGCGATGGAACAGTCTTGCATCTATGATGTAGACTGAATATTAAAAAAAGAAAAAGCTAATACCTGAAAAAAGTATATATTGATTGAATCTGACATCTGCAGCAACCTTACAATCTGCAGCTAACAGCCCAAATTATGATCATTTCTGTAAACTTTCATGAGATACTCTTCGCATATTTTAGGTCTATATAAGCTGCTCTAACCAGCTGTTAGATGCAAACCCGGGGCAGAATTTACAAATGTTATGCAGTCAGTAATTATAGGTCTGGCTTGATCTCAATGCCACTGATTGTCTAACAGTCTGGTCTTGATTTTCTTCTCAAGAGCCTGTAAAATGTAGCTGTAAACCTTGTTGCTGGTGTAGTTTTATGTATATATGCTGCTCCGGTGCCAAAACAGGATCTTTAAAGGTTCTGTAAAAGAGATTTTAAACAATCGTATGGCGAAAAATAACTATTTTCTATGGAAAGCGTAATGGTTCGTTGTCTAGGTATCTGGTCTGCCAGCATGCGCATGTGAGTGCATGTGAAATCACGTATTCATCTATAAAAGCCTCCAACAACCATCAAAACGTTTTTTACCAATCAGTGTCATTTGTACAGCTGGTCCAAGTGGACGAGTCCAAGGCTGAATTTCTTTCCCACTCTGACCGTGGAGCCAACACTGGACTGGTTTTACCAAGATTGTTGGTTTGTTGTTTGTTGCTCTGCTTGATTGTTTAGCTATTACCGCTTTGCCTCCTATATACTGTTTTTATCTTGCATGCTTGTCTTGCTGCATGTGTATGCTATATTTACCTGATGTTGTCGTCTGTTAGCCACTTACCCATGCGTAACTTTAGACTGTCTGTCTTTTATGTAATGTTTGTTCTGTGTGTTGCTGTCTTTTAACTTTATACCCTTTTAGTCCCTACCTCCTTTTCCTCATGAGGCTCTTGCCAAGCCACCATTGTAAATTGTTCTTAATGTCTTGCCTGGCTAAATAAAGGTAGAAAAAAAAGACAGGCTACAGTAGGCAAGCTAACTAGCTAACTTGCTTTTACCAATGTTATGATTTTGCTATGATGCAACAAACAGAGGCTGCAGGTGTGGCCGAAAAAGCATTTGTTTTGGTCTGAGATGCTTGTGGTCCAATGAGTTGTAAACCAATAAATCAAACCAGTAAGCCAATAAAGGTTCTGGATTTATTTGAGCTCTTGAAAAACAATGCTTGAGGTTTCTAATCTCCAGCTGTAAAGATGCAGCATAAATCTTTGAACATAACTTTGTATTGTAGAAGTGCACAGTCCAACATTTGCCACAACACCACCAGATCTCTACCAGTCTGCTCTGCACACCAACAGAAGTTTTACTCTGATTTACCTGTACTGTGATAACTCTGAAGGATTGGCTGGTGTTGATGACTTCATGGATGATTAGGAGATGATAAATCTGCAAAGGTCCTGTTGGTGCTCACAGGGCATTGGAGAGAGCGCCAACTGTCATCTGTTTCCAGTCTCAGCCCATCGCTTCACTTCCTCATTTCCACCATCAATCTGGAAGCTTAAGGGACAGTTTGGCAGCGCTGAAGTCCATCTCCTCTCCTGTACCTGCTCTTCAGATGAGATAGTGATCAAATGATTTTGTATTCAGATTATGTCCTATGCTTGACTTTACTGGATTACATTACATAGGTTTCTCTTTTAGGATTGGATTATTCAATAAATGTGCTGTTTTGCTTAATTTCACCTCAGCCTTTCTCCTTTATCTATTTTGTTATTCAGGCTGCTGATTTCTATGTTTAATGTGGTTCTACTTGTGGGCCTCTATTAATGCACTAATCATACTTAAAATTTTATGAAGTTTCTCTGATAGAAACCCGATCCCTTCTTGTTTGCTACATTACTACAGTATGCCTAAACAATTAGGATACAGATTTAAGAAACATACAGAGAAGTTGAAAACACTTTTTTCAACCCTGAGTACTGTCTGCAGGGATTTGTTTCAGGCTGCATACAGCCACAGTAACCTTTATCAGTAAGGTATTGTAGACTGACTGTAGCTGTCAACACTCACACCACTAACTGCTGCTGTACTGCTCTGATGTATTATGATATATGATTTATATTGCTCTTTATAATAACTTCAGGCGACTCAAATGAGAATATCAATATTTTTATCAACTCAGACCTTGTCTCATCTGGACTACGGTGGCTGGTCAGTAAGAGGACAACATTTAGAGAGAAAATCAACCTGAAACAATAAAAGTTGAGCGAGGTAAAACGACTACTTCATCTGCTTTACTCTTTGATTATTTCTGTTCGTGCTTCGTCCTTCTGCCTGATGTGTGTCTAATCACCTCCAGAGGTGGTCCGGGTGATTGGATCTTCAGCGGGTCTTTGTGGCTTAACACCTTGCTTTGATGTGATTTGGGTCTATCCAATTACAATCTGATTTCCCAGGATGAAAGTTAATGTGCGTGGAGGTCTTAGTCTTCTACTAGGCGCTCGTTCTGATGCCCTTGGTGGAAGATTGAAACCCCCTCCAGCCCCTGTTCACTAGGACTCTGGTCTGGCTTTTCCTGATACACATCACGGTGGCTAGAGCCTCATTTTGAGTCTCAGTGGTACTCCAGGTTGATCTCTGTTGGAAGTAGTTTGGCTGCTGTCACACCAAGTTCATTAACCTCATGCAACAGGCAATACATTGCATTTAAACTAAAACCTATTAAAACAACAGAAAAGTAATAACAAATTTGATATTAAAATAATTTCAGTGAGCATCAAATAATGAATCATAGGTTCCAGTTTCTCCAATGTGAAATCAACAGAACTTTAGCTATAACAGACTAAAATGAGGGTTTAAAGTGCTTAAGAGATGGACCTGTTTGATATGATAGGCTAAAAGCTGAAATTTGTTTTTGCAATTAGACTCCAGGGTGTTCGACCATGAGCCATATGGGAATGTCCTCACTATGGAGTCTGGACTATGATGGTGGAGGAGTGAAGGACAGCCAGCTTAAACTCTAGCTTTCTTTTCTTCCCATCACCACCACCAGCACCACCAGTGTCTAGATCCCAGCGGCCTCTCCCCCCTTTTCAAATATGATGAGATCACGATGGGGTCTAATCACCAAAGCCTCTTATAGCCCTCACTTTTCTTCTCTTGTTTATTGTTCACTCAGAATGAAACCGGATTGAAATACCGTCGTCTTCCTGATTAAACTTCTGCTAAGCTTCATTAGATGAGGAAGTTACAACCCAGAGCAGTTCATCTGGGTTCCTTTCTTCAAAGTTCATTGTTGAACAATTTTACAATGCTTAATTAATTTTAAAGATGTACTCATTCAGGATTTTAACAAAAAACACATGGCGCCAAACTGGAATTTAATACTAGATAAACAACAAGCACAGAAGTTTCACGTCTTACTACAAAGAGAGTGAGGTGAAACAAAAAGTTGGAATGGTTCTCAGAGATGATCAGCGGCCCGAGAAGTGATTCCTGAGTGAGAGAAAAATGATTTGACTCTGTCTAAATCTTTGTTCAGTATGCCATGTGGAGGAGTTGTCATCTAAATGCTAACGATGTTGACTGAGTCACATCGTCGGCTTGGAGCGCATGACGATCCCCCCGCCCCATCCCCCGCCCCGTCCCAACACACTCCAACACACACACAAAAATATAAAATCAATGGCTCTGTCCTGGCTTGTGATTGTTTGTTTCATCTAATGACTTGAGCTAGCTCATAATGTAACACACACACACACACACACACACACACACACACACACACACACAGAAAGCCAGCTGCGCCACTAGCTGCTATAATCTAGTCCTGTGCTGTTCAGATGCTCCAGCTCGGAATTTGAGGCTGCAATGCAATTTTCAAACAGTCCACATTTTCTGGCCATCTGGTGCCGTGCAGAACACAAAGAGAGGCCGCGCTGCTGTAATTATCCTCCATATGAGAATCATAACTATCCACCAGAACAACTAAAAGCCGCGTCTAGAGAAGTGCACGAAGTGACACATGGTTGGACGAGTAGCTGCTTTCTTCATGGTGGAATCAATTTGAAATCAATTCCAAATGAAAATTTGAAAAAACCTTCACAAACCAACGTCTGTATAGATGAGTTCATGAGTGGGAGAGCGCGTCATGGGCGGGAAGATTAGATTTACTGGGGTAAAGATCTAGAGTCCAGCCCTGCAGTCTTAGTTTTCATTCAGTGGACCTTCATCGGTGCTTTGACATAAGCTGACAATGACATCAGATAAAGCACAGCTATGCTTTCTCATACACAGCGGTGGTGTAGCTGTGGGTGGGCCTGGGGCCTTCAATCAAACAGGAGCACATTTATTCAGTCCTCCAACCTGAACAACCATACAAGTCCTTTTTTTTTTTTAATCCCTCTGATACGACCCATAGGAGTGTCTCCTGACACAGCGTCCCTACAGTGGCATACGTACTGTGCCTCAGTTGTCATGGTTACCATAACAAACACTCTACCGAGAGCGGCGTACCGATTGGCACCATGGTTACTATGATGACGGTCATGGCTTGGTTAGGTTTAGGCACAGAAGCTACTTGGTTAGATTTTGTCAAAGACGGTGATTTGGGTTAAAATAATTACTTCCTCAACATAAGAAGATCTTCGTTGTCATGGTTACAATGATAACAACATGGTTAACTTTGTCGAACGGTCATGGATAACAGAAACAACATAAACTTCCGGTTTCACATGGGAATTTGAACACCGCTCTCCTGTGTCATATTCCTGTCCTGTGTTTGACCCGTCCATCCACCACAACCGTCGTCCATCTTGAAAATCTACTGTGCTACACCTTTCAGGATCTGCAGTGGAGATGTTTACAAAAAGACAGCTGACTGTAGGCATGTTATCCTTTTAATGAACATTGTCGTTTCATCAAATGCCAAAAAGTAACGAGTGGCTGTAGGTTTCATGACTTATTGTCGGGAGCGAAGCCTGAAATGGTGCGACGTTAAGGAGCAACAATGTCCAGAGAGGATGAGGTAGACAAAAAAAGATGGACTTTAACGCATGAGATTGCTGTTTGTTTCCAAGTCAGCAGTAGTTTCTTGTAACTTACTTTTACTATGACGTATCATTCCCTTACCATAACCAAATAGCTATTACTGTAACTTTAAGTGTTAAGTCCCTTAATAATTTTAACCATAACTAGTATCATCTCTCGAACCAAGTCTAGACCTAGTCAAACTTTAACCAAAGCAACGTGAAACCAGTGTGAGATTTTATTTTTGCAACATTTTGCAGCATTTGTTCTTGAAGGCACAGACAAATGATGTCATGACACGTCATTCTGGAGGAAAATAAAAAACAGCTATTTGCATCCTAAAGCTCCAGCATATTGGAATTTGATGGAATAAGTGGTTCAGTCTCAAAAGACCAATTTAATCTTTCAGCTTGGAAACAGCAGAAGCTTTCGAGCAAATGTTTTCATCGGCAGGTGGAGTTGGCTCAGCTGTCAAACTTTCTATTATTGTTTTTACGACTTCTTGTGCGTGTTACTTTAAAAGTTCAGTTTGACGGTTTTATTCTTGACTTTGGAAAGATCAGTTAAACTGTATGACACTTTGCTTGTCTTTTCTCGCCATGTATTTGCATTTTGATGCCGTCAGTGTGAGGCCATTAGCTGGTGAGTTCAGTTCAAACTTAGACGTGGAACAAATGCCACTGAAACAATGAGCGCTGGTGTGCAGCTACTCTGTTCAACCTCCATTCATTTCCTCAGCCGGCTGTTGTATATCAGAGTAAATAAATGTTTCAAATGAAGACTCTGTGCTGACAGTAATGGCACTGTTAAGACTTTATGGCGTTATCAGCCATTACTTTTCCAAACTCAAGTAGCTATAGATACAGGCAGAAAGAGCCAAAAAGACAACATAATGACATCCTGTCACGCACTCTGGAGACAGCAGCGACGCGGCTGCAACACTGCTACAATGTAGCAGTGAGAAACAAAGAATGATAAAGTGAATAGTCATATAAAGTCAGTAATACTTAATATTTACAGCTCCTCCTCCTCAACAATCAGCTCTGTGATATTAAAAAGTAAATTCACCCAATTAAAAAAACAAAACAAAAACTGTTTTCCCACTCACCCCAGTTGTATCCACGTTGCTTACCATTTAATTGAATGTAAATGTTTTAGTGTTTTGGCCACCGCAAGTGTGATTCCATTCACCACATGACAATATGAATCTCTCACCAACCTGATTTTACTCTCAGTGATGTTCAGTACAACTGGTTCAACCAAGGTCCGGTGCAGACGTCTCAGATTTTAACAGTTTATACTGAAATTAATTCAGATAAATAAACAAATAGTGACCCAGCATAAAAGAAAAAATGTAAATGCATTGATGCATTAAAAAAATGTTCTTACACCTTTTGTTATTGGGATATAGATGCAATTTATGCCTTTACACATTAGATGAATCATCTAATCCTGGTGTGAAAGAAAATAAGTTTGTATGTAATTTGTGTAAAGTGACCCTTGAACAATACATACACACATAGACACATAGAGGTTCTCCCCAGATTCATATACATAGAGTTTTATCTGTCTTCGTCTGTTTTAACAACTCATTTATTTGGCTCTTTTAATAGGTTCAAAAGCCCAAGGACTGATCTGAATTAGCTTTAGCTCAACTTCCTGTACACATCAGATCTGTTGCTTTGCTTATCTGTATCTTCCCCAGAGAAATAAAAACAAATTATACACATTATACAAAGAACAAACCACGGAAGAGGAGACAGGAAATAAGACAAGGGAAACTCTACCAATACACCAAACTTATGTTTCCCCATAAAACAGCTGTCAGCTTTGAGTTGCTCTACATGGGTCACTTTAGATAACATCTTTACCTTCTTTATAGCTTAACCTTACAAGTCAGTCTGAGACTCACAGAGAGCTGTGAGGTGAGTGTATCTCCGTGCAGCACACCCAATGCATCTGCAGTGCAAATTGATTTTTCATGTCACCACCACTCACTGGCAGCATGTTTGTGTGTGCGCGCGTGTGTGTGTGTGCGTGCGCAGAGGAGGAGCATGTAAAAGAACTTACCAACATATTAGGGTCAATCAATAACCTCTGACCCCCTCCTCCTGCTCTCTCTCCACTTCTTCCACTTTTTCTTCTTTAGCCCGGGACTCGCGACCTTTTGCCCAAACTGTAAAATGTCAGAGGATGCTTGTAATGTCACAACAGCTCATCGGGTGAAGATGGGCCGTTGTCATGGAGATCGTATCACACCCACAAGTTTGGTGTGACTTCTCCAGCTCAGAGAGAAACAACTGGCCATCATTGTCTAACCCTTTATTTCCTGTGTGTTGGTGCAGTTGTTCCCTAAGACGGTGCTGCACATTTTTCTTTAAGCATGTATTTATGTTTTATCATCTTGAAAAAGAGGCAACACTGACATTAACTACATTTTATGTTACGTTCTCAAAACATCTAAAGTAAGCTAAAGAATCAACGCATAATGTCTGATCTGTGCATGAAAGTAAAATACTAATTCTACCTTTGATCAACATGATAAAAATACATTCAAACATTGAGTACTTAATGTTTAACTACTGTTTATTTTGTTTAGTTCAGTACACTCTGTACTTGCACATCTCCACAGAAACATCACTTTTTCTGAAACACTGAAAATACGCCTCTATTATTTCACTGAATACTGGTTTTAGTTTATGTATTTATATGTCATGTATTCATTGTTAATGTCAAGTTATCTGTTTAATCAGTGCACTGAAACAATTCTCATAAAAGGTCCATGGTGTAAAAATCCCACTGAAGGGGTGCCATGGTATAAAACCGTTTATAAACCACTGTGTTAGTGTGTAAATGGGGTTTTTACACATTTTTTTTTTTTTTACACAAAATAACTGACAAACTTGCACTTTAGTTTGGTTAATGAAGCCAAGGGACACGGATCTGGAGCTGTAATCTTGACTGACTTGATTAAATACCATTTTTAAGTCCTGTTGGCTGCTCTGCTCCGTCTAAAAAAACCCAACCTGTTCACAGCCTATCTTAAATTGAAATTCTTATTATGTTCTTTCAAGTAAAGGGGAATCCTATTTGACCACTGGAACAAGATGACTTGTAATAGACTGAAGAGATGACTTCCCCCTGTGGGCATTCATTTCTACCATCCTCTTTCCCACGACAGCATTTTTTTTTTTCACACGGTGCTCTGCAGAGATGATATAACTCATATAAGTGATAAGAGCAGGTCTGTTGTGTTCCCTGAGAAAAATGAAATAAAATTTGCTGGGGTGGCAGTCGGATATCGTTCAGGAATGAACACCAGCACTCTGTGTGTGACTCTGCTGTCCTCTGTCACATTGCTTTTCCTTCTGCGTTGCCTGCTTTGTCTCTTTGATTATTTCCTCGTCTATTTTCTTCACCTTTTTCTGTCTGTCTTTCTTCATAAACACAAACAGAATGTGGGTGAATCTCTCCATGCCACCGCAAAACAATTTAATTCTCTTTGTGGATTAGAGACACTCTTTTATGTTTATGTGTCCCAGACATACGTCAGGGAGATACACACAAAGACAGAGATAGAGGGTCATGACTCTGACAAACTATGGCCGAAAGAATGTAGATTCCCTGATCACAAACTTCTGTGGTCTGGGGCTGTTCATCACAGTTTTCCTCCTCAGTTTCAGTCGAGGAAAATGTTGGTGCTACAGCCTACAAAAGTAGATTTCCTCCGAGAGGTTTCTGGGCTCAGCTGTAGAGATAGGGTGAGGATCCAGTTGAGGTGCTTCGGGCATCTGATTAGGATGCCTCCAGGGCGCCTTAGGTTCTCCGGGCATGTCCAACTGGGAGCAGACCCCGGGGTAGACCCAGAACCCACTGGAGGGATAACATATCAAACCTGGCCTGGCAACGCCTCAGGATCCCCGAGGAAGAGCTGCAAAACGTTGCTGGAGCGAGGGATGTCTGGAATACCCTGCTTAGCCTCCTGCCGTCGCCACCCGACCCTGGATAAACAGAAGAACATGGATGGATTGGTACAGCCTACAATATCAATATTACACTATATGACTAAAATAACACTTTTTTTTTCTACTGTAACATTTAGACAATGTAAACTCTAGAGTAAAAATATGCTTCCAACATGACATGGCCCCTTTGCACAAAGCTTGGTCCGTAAAGAATAATATGGAAAAAGAGTAGAAAGCCCACACAGAGCCCTGACCAAATCCCCATCCAACACCTTTGTAATGTTTGACAAAATAACTTTGAGGGAATACTTTGACATTTAGGGATGTAAGTTTATTTGCTTTCATGGAAAGATTGATAATAATGACAACTCTTGGCTTGGGCCGATATTCGATAATATTGTATATCGCGATATTTGGGCTGGACTGTATCGAGATATTAAATTGAGGATATCACCCAAACCTAATGACAAGTGGTCAACTGGGAAACAGAATATAGGCTTTTCACTTTTAACTAAATCACGGTCCTTATCAGTGGACTGAGTTTGCTTCATTATCATGGAGATTTGGCCTTGTGATAACTACTGGGTGTAGATTGGGTTGAGATCAAAACAGCTGTCACTCTCCAATTTACGGATGAAATGGCCTCCTCGGCCGTTCTCCAGCCGTCCTGGTTGCTGAATTTGAACCCTTTCATGGTTTCAGTTTGTTGCTCTGGTTTCAGTTTTCATTCAGTGTTTTGTCCAGTGTCTCTGGATTGTCCCTGGAGCTGTTGTATGTGATGACCTTTGCCCCTTTGACAGTCGTTAGGATGATGGTTTGGGAAGCTGTCTGTAATCCTGCAGCCTGGTTCTAAAAACTTGTGGAAATCCTTCTCAAACGAGTGGAGGCTGTTACAGCAGCACATCAATGTCCTTGTTCTTGGAGTGAGGTGTTCAACAATCACATATGGATTTAATGCTTGGGTGTTCTCAAATTATGAAATTTATCAAACACAGATCTACAGTATGTATTTACCTTAAGCATTTTCTTATGCATTTATAATTTTTAAATAACCCACAGTATATTATATTTTTCACTTTTTACACCCAGTGCACTCTCTTGAAAAATAACCTTACAAGTATTTTTGTCAAGACCACTTTCTATCCCTAGGAGAAAGTATTTGGTGCAGAAGAATTAGAGACTGTAATGGCACAGGTGAAATTAATCCGTGCTGCCCATTGCTGCCTTTTTTTTTTTTTCTATCGACGTGTGTCGAAAGGCAGTGAGACCTTGTTTCTGTCAACTTCCAGATGACTGGTTTATTCACTCAGATAAATAAATTCCCTCGCAGCTTCCTCATAAAATATTTTCAGCATTAATGGCTTGTGATGGAAGCTGTAAATTCATGTTAAAATGAAGCAGCCATCTTGAGGTTTTGGCATTTCAATTATCCACAACACCCTGCGCAGTACACTCTGTCATTCTGTCAACTTTAATGTTTTAATATTCCGTTTTAAAAGCCCGCTCACAAAACACACACGCAATACATACATATAGAGCAAATACACATACGCAAGTTTTGATTTATAGTCAGAGCTATGCCTCAGTGACTAACCAGTGTGAAATATTTATGTGAAGCCAAATGAATGACGTTCTCATACATTTTCAAGTGAGTCTGTGAAGAGGGATAATTTAGGAGGTAATCCATTTGAGGAGCAAGCAGGCATTGAGGAAAGCATACATCATGACGTTGATGTTGACTGTAATATGTGATTATCTTGAATAACATGACACAGCATCCACTCTATTTACATTTCACTCTAATTACGTACATTGAAATTGTAAGTGTATTATTTAAGTCATGTTTCTTTTATCTCTAATGCTGCTGTTTTTTGCAGACTATGTGTACATGTTTTCATTTTTTAAATGCAGTTTTTATACTTTTCATGCAGCTGTCAGATGTTTTGTGTTTAAATAATGAACCACTTGCTCTATTTATATCTGGTGTATCTTGCTGTGATGTATTTGTTGCTGCCCATCAGAAGTCCTGTTAAATTTTCATACATGTTTTTTTTTTTAAAGAGCTAATTTAAAACATTTAAAGGGTGTTTTCAAATTATTTCTGTTTTTATTATTATTTTTTTTTTTAGCGATCATTTCTACACATCACTCATCATCAAAGTGGTGAGTGATCAGACTACTATAAGACATCAGACGGACTTGTAAACAAGGCAACCTAGATATCAAAATGAATCCCTCTGACCCAGGATACGCCCGGTTCCACAGCCCGAGTCTGGCCCAAATACAGCATGACTGTAAGATGCTACTTTCACATCTTGACCAATTCTGGTGCACAGGATAACAGCCAGACACTGCCCGGATGTGAAAGTATATGGGCCAGACACGGGCCAAGGAACCAGGCATATGTTGGGCCAGAACAGTTTAGCCAGATTAAGTAATTAAGTGATTTATTTTGGGGCTTGCATGATTGTCTGACTGCTTGTTTTTCAGACTTATTTTTACGTTCCAAGATCTCTGCAACAGTGAGTCCAACAATATCATATGGAATAATGGAGGAATAACGGCCAGCTATAACAGCAGTGGCAGATGTACTCAGGTCTTTTACTTCAATAAAAGTAGCAATGCATCAGTGTAGAAACACTCCTGCATTCTGGTAACTAAATCAAGTACACTGAAAAAGTAAATCAAACAAATGTAGTGAAATAAAAAGTGCAATATTTCTCCCTGAAATGTAGTAAAGTAAAGTACTAGTTACTTTTCAGTTCTGCCAGAGCTGCAGTAATAAGACCCTATTAAACCACGACAGAGTTCATTTACACCACGGCTCCTGTGATTTGGATTAGTTTCAGTGATTAACAATACAGCTCGGACACTGGCCTCACAACAGTATGACCACAGGCTCCACTGTTTGTCACTGATATCACACATGAAGAAAAACTCTGCATTTATTTATGTGAATTCATGCATCACAGCCATAGTTACCTTTTGATTAAATTCATTCTGCAAATGCAATTAAAATGAGAAAAGAAGAACAAGTATTGATCGATGAGCAGAACAAAGCAACGACTCGCTGCAGAGCCAGAGGAGGTGTGCAGACAAAAAAAACACAATACATCTCCACCCTCGGCCCCTCCAACTCTCATTTCACTAAAACTCCCCATAATTGGCTTCCTCTTCTCTCATTTCCCCTCTCTCATCCCTCGACGTCCCTCTCTTCTACCAAACTTTGCAGTATGTTTCAAGAAAATATGGTTCACAGAAGTTCTGTTCACCACTTTTCAAAGTGAAAAGACTGGAGGCTTCTTTACTGATGTTTTACTTATAGTGGGCAAATACATTTTATTCACTGAGGCTTTTCAAGATGTTCAAAGATGCTTCACAAAGCAAGTAAAAAAAAAAACACCTTTACACTAAGATGTAAACAGAAGTACATAAAGATCAGAAAAGGGACTGTACTATAATTCAAGATGCAGATACTTGTAATTCATTATGTTGCACAGCTTTCACTCAGGAGTCCCGTCTTTTGTAGAGTTTGAGGGGATGTCGGGACTTCTGCGCAGATGTGTGCGGTCACTGAGGGGACGCTAGCAGCTGATTCGTCAGTAAATCCTTCTGAATTGCTGCTGGTTAAACACAAATGCGTCATTTTTTATTTCTACATGTGTAAAATACAGAGGATGCGACGTGTGGGTGTGGACAATTTGAGGCTGTTTAAAGGCGCCTCTGACGAAGCTACAGCTGAGTAACAAAAGTAAAGTAATGCGTAATGTAATACATTACTTTTGTTTCTGAGTAATTGGTAAAGTAATTACTTTTTATCTGAGTAATGTATAATGAGTTATGCATCATAACTTGCCCTTCACTGTCTGTGAATGAAAGGTCAGTCCCTCCTCTCTCTAACTGGAGAACCTCATGATTTTGAAACATCACACAGGAAGTGAATTCCTGACTGGAAGTGAAATGAATAGAAATGAATAGGAAGTGATTTTTTTTTTTATTCCACCATCAGGCAACATAAACAGAGGTATACTTTCGTAACAGTTGTAAACAGGTTTGGATGAGAACTTCTCTTTGGCTTTCATGACCATGAACAATGTTGCCTGTGTTTTTATTCACCTGTTTTATGCATATTTTCCATTTGTGCATAAAAACAACCTGAGTGGAAAAGAAAATTCAAAAAGATCTTGAAATATTGCAAAGGAAAAAAGTAAAGAGTTGGTGTATCAGTAAAAGTTAAGTGCAGTGGAAACAAACGTATCAAATAAAGTGTGTTTTTCGCTGTTTGACATTTTAATTACATCATCTACTTACACCCTCTTCCTCCTCCTAGTTGTAATGGCACCTGACTGGGAAAATTACCACAACCAACTATTTATCTCAACAAACTCCTGATATGTAAAGTACTGTTTGGAAAAATCTCATTTTCTTTTGCCGATATTCTCAGGATTTGGTTAAATTTTGTGCAAAATTTGGATAGAAACAAAACTATAGATGCTCAGCCAGAGGGACAGGGTCATCACTCTGACACAATCTTTTTGCCTAAAAATTGTCAGAGCCACAAAAATCCAACCATGTGCGTGCAGCGGGAAGTGCAAACGTAAATGAACTGCTCTCCTGTGTAAGTGACACTCCTGCTCCTTCCTTTCTGCCCATGTTGAGTAACTAAAATACCAACTGAACACACGCGAGAAAATA
Organism: Seriola aureovittata; assembly: GCF_021018895.1. NCBI lineage: Eukaryota > Metazoa > Chordata > Actinopteri > Carangiformes > Carangidae > Seriola > Seriola aureovittata. The sequence goes on from NC_079382.1 coordinate 4,284,624, forward strand.
ATGTGCAGTGAAAATGCTGTTCGGACAACGAAATGCACGGCCACCATCGGCTGTCCTGAGAGCAGAGCTTGTTTGACTGTTTGGAGTTGTCGAGATGCCACGATTGGAAAAGTTCACCTTATAACTTATATGCACTCAACGAAACATTTGAGCTGTTTTAGTGTTTTCTTCCCACCGGACTTAAAGGCAGCAGGAGCCCATCTTCCCCACCTTATTGCTCTCTCCTCTTCTCACTCCATTGCTTCCAATACAGGGAAGATAAATCAAGTGCCATGAGTCCATTGATGTGAGGGGAAATAGATGGGCCATTTGTTGGCAAAACTCATTTTCTCACTTCCAGGTAATAAAGTACACTGTGTTGTTGTTTTTTCTTCTTCTTTTTGGCTGTAGCTGGAGGTTTGGCACCCCATCCACCTTCCTTCCCGTGTCACTCGTTTGTCTTGACAAATGGGTGTGTTTTTTTAGCAGACAGTCATAGTGATTGGACTAGTGCACACACACACACACACACACACACACACACACACACACGTATCCACACATTTACACTCGGATTGGCCTTGTATGCGAGAGGCACCTGCTTTAGCTGGCGAACAGGTGCGCTCTGCTAATAAACTCAGCAGGAGGACCAAATTTGCTTTTATTTTGGCGTCTCTATTATCCATCTCCCTCGTCTCTCTAGCTTCTCTTTCGCCCCTGTTTCCTCCCTAACTAGGTGTGCGAGTTCACCAAACCGTGAGCCAAAAATTTGCATCAAATACAATTTAAATCCAAAAGTTTCAAACTGGCAGAAAATGAAAGATGACACAGATAACGATACAGAGAAAAAGCTGTAAGCAAGCTGCAATTCCCACCCATGTGATTAGATTAGACATTTGCATCCGTCATTGTCAACACACAAGGCAAACATTAGAAGCGTTATCCTGCTCCTCCATCCTGTATTAAACACTTTGGTTTTTTTTATCCATACATATCTCTTCTCACCTGGAGGGATACTTTGACTGAATGTGTGGACAGTTTGCCGGTTACGCCACATTGATCACTGCTGAAATGAAGAGTCCCGAGAGGGGAAAGCTTCAGGTGATTGGATTTCTCTCTTTCAGCTGTAGTTTGATTGCTGAGATCCAGTGTGGATGTAGCTGGAAACATTAAATCACACAGAGGATTTTGAACCATATAGAGCAATAAAGTGAAATATTTTGAGTATGAAAAGTTAAAATGTATAAAACGGTAAAGGTGATTTATAGAAAATGGAGAGCAGGTTCACAGCAAGTAAAGTGAGGTAGATGTAAACTGATCTACTTTTTTTAGTAAATTATATCCCAATAAAAGTACCGGTGTAGCTCTTGTTTTAAAATGTCCTTATATTATCTAACGTCCTTACTGAAGTCAAGCTTTAAAAAGTCTCTTTTTTACTTCCATGGGTTTCTCTGCACCAGCAGCAGCCAGAGCCGGAGGCATTTCGTTTTCATGTAGTTCCTCCATCCGTCCGTCCGTCTGGTACCAACGTACAAACATACATCTCAGTGTTCTGAAAACAATATCTAACTAACACTTTGAGGGATTTTCTTCCAATTTGGCAAAAACATTCACTTGGACTCGAGGATGAACTGATGAGATTTTGGTGGTCAAAGGTCAAAGGTCAGTGTGTAGCCTGAAACTAGTCTGAGCGGCAGATGCATAAAACCGTGAGGCAGGAATTTATTCATGAAGTTTTATCTGTTATTGTGCTTAATTCATACAGAGACAGATTAAACCTACATTAATCTGTCTGCAATTTCCATGAGTATAGGTCAGTGGCAATTTTTTTCCTGCTTCACTTCTAACTTTAGGACCACAAAATTGGCGAATATAAACTTCATAATCAAATTCTCTATAAACTTTTAATAAAAGTATAAATGTTTTAATTTTTCCTTTATACTGAGTAATGAAAAGTGCTCATGCAGAAAAATTGTCGAATAAATGCAGTCCATTTACACTGACTGATGACAATTTATGTTCATTAGCCATTTTCTCCAGACTGCGCTGAAATAATGTAATACAATATATTGTAATAATGAAATATTCTTAGTTAGCTTTCTTGCTAAGAGTTAGGTGAGAAGACGTGTAGTTACCTATAGCTGTACTGTGTGTGTCTTCTATTAGACCCAGTCACCTTACTCTTGTAGCTGGCAGAAATTCTGAGTTTTTGCTCAGGAACTCTACACAAGGATTTGACAGCTGCATGAGCTGAGACTCGATTCTCTAAAATCACTCCACCACCTACACGTTCTGCATCTTGACCCAACAAAGGCAGCAAATAAATATATGTTTGAAAGCAGATATTTGTCAGGCGCCGTGTTTCACACTTTGTGGCTCTGCAGATGGTTACCTGCACAGACTGGGCACAGGCCAGGAGTGATTTTAAAAGCAAACACAGACTCAGGGACAATTTTATAAATGCGATGTGGTGTTTGGTTGCTCTCAAGTGACTGTTTCACTCACAAAATGCTTCCCTGCACATAGGCACAGAAAGATGTATGGATGCAAGCACAAATTTGAGGTTAGCATACATTTATTCTTCAAAGAGACACATTATTATAAACACAGTGGAGTGTGTGAGCTGCAAAGCTGTGTATGGGTGTTGTAAATGCTGTTCTGCCACATCTCAGCAGAGAAACAGGAAATCAATATGTGTTATTGCGCACATGAAACCATTCAAATACAGTTCTTTTATGTTGTTGAATTTTTTTTCACAGGGGAATAATACAATCTTATTGTATTTAAAAGAGTAATTACACCCAGAAAATTTAATTGGTAGTCTCCACTGTGAATTTTATGTATTAACTATCTGTTTTATTTCATTTTTGGGCAACACCCTTCTCTGGTGTGCAATCCACCCATAGGGGATCCCCACTTGTAATCCACAGCTGGTTTAAATAAGAATATCATTAGCATTTTTCATCTTAATACATGGAAATTGAATAGCCCTGGGAGTCAGAGGGTGACTCAAATTAACACAAAAACATAAAACACCAATTCCTTGATTAAACCTCCAAGGGAAACGATTTCTTAATGATCAATCCAATAAAAACTCTCACTCATACGTTATGTTAGCTTTGTTAACAGACGTTTACCATCATGACATGTTCAAGTCATGTGGGAGGAAAGGTAACTCTCAGAAAGATTCCCATGTTTACAACTTCCAAGCGTTCATGTCAGTGGACGAATCAAGATAGCAGCTGTCAGGCTTCTTGACACACTGCTTCTCTCTCAATAGATTCCAGCTTTCTCAATCAATCAACAAAAGAAAATTCAAAGATACAAACATTAGCTATGTTTCTGCAAAGAACATCTTACTAACTAGCCAGCAAATTGTCTGCTAAGAAAACTACGGCTACTTTACTCTAAGAGTGTAATTTGACATTAACATTGAGTGATGGTTTCCTTACTGCAGAGTTGGACATGTGAGGGTTAAAATGGAGTGGATCAAATGTGTGAGGCCCATAAGGGCAGATTTTGTGGAAGTATTGAATGATTGACTCTATAATGTTTTGTTTGTTTGTTTTTTTTTCTCTGACCTCGTTGTTTATTTTATTTTGCTTGGTTTATTATATTTTCTTCCAGGTGCCCCTGACACATGCTTTCCTTTGTTCCTGTGTGCACACTTTACCTCTCCCAAACTGTACAAAGTTCTTAAATTTTGGAAAACTGTGGACGGCATAAGAAAATAAGGTATAATTTCCTATTGTATGATTTGTAATATAAAATGCTTCCGAAAAATAACCAACCATACTTTTTAGCGCCAAGTCAGATAGTTTGACTTTCTCTGTCGTACATTTGGCTGTTGATGTGAACACTATTTACAAGTGGAAACTGGTAACCATGGTAAATCCAGTAGCCTCTGTAAAGTTATATTTATTATGCCCTGATTGTTTACGTTGGGTCATTAGCCTTAATCATGTTAGCGCCATTCCCTGTTAGCAGACACTCTTGTTATGATCACTTTGTGCCCTATTAGCTGACATTTCCCAAAAGCTAGCCTCATCAATATTAGCTTTGTGCCATGTTAGCTAACATTAGACAGTTGGTAGCTTAGCCCTGCCTGTGTTAGCATTATATCCTGTTAGCGCACATTAGCATATTGGTAGTTAATGCTATGTTCATGTCATACATAGCATAAGCAGGAAGTGTCGGCACCCAAGTATCAGAGTATCAGAGTCGAAGATATTGGAAGCCTTTGACAACTATATCTCCCAGTTAGCAAAAAGGCAAAAGTGTTGATAAACCAGTAGCAAAATGGCTGCAAATCCACTATTGCTAGCAGAATATCTATGATTAAGAACAATGCAATCTTTTGAGCCTATTGAAAATGGGGTATTTGTTTGCAAAATTCTACTTATTATATTAATGTATATAATATTAATTATATCAATGTATATAAACCAATATAAATACGTAATGAATCTATCTATCTAGGTTGAATTTCGATTTTTGAGTGTGTCAACAAGATTAGCAATGAGGTAACCATCTAAGAATAATGTGTAAATGTAAATAATGTGCTAAAGCTAACAGTAGGCTAGGAGGGTTTTTCTGTTTGTGTTTTTCATTCAGCCAACATATAATTGTAATGTTAGCCATGCCAGTATTATGTTAGCTTTGTACCCTGTTGCGTTAGCTTGCCAGCAGCTCCACTACAATAACTTGTCCTGTTTGCTGACATTTGCAAACTAGCAAGCCAGGAATGCAAATAAATCACTCTCTAATCCCCGTCACCGCCAGCAGTTTTCACAGAGGAAGAAACAGGCTCATGTTGCTGGAAGCCAACAGCCAATTTTCAAGGTGTAACAGAAACATAATGTGACAAATTACTGCTCCCAGGGAGTCATAATTAGAGCTGATAATGTTACTTTTTTAATTACTGCTGTTAGTAGCCCGGCACCGCTGTAGAGTGAAGTGAGCAGCAGATTCCAGGCATGGCCTCCTCAACTTTCACATCCCCTCTGAACTCATGGTGACCTTCTCTCTTCTTCCTCCCTGCTTAGTGGCCTGACGCTAACTAATTTTTCTTTCAGAAACTATTGATCTTTCTCTCCCTGGTGCATCTATGAATAAATCACAAACAAAGTGACAAAGAGGCTGCCGCGGCCGCAAGACGCTGAAGGACTGAGGGGGAGGAGGAGGAGGCTCTCAGCTGACTTTCAGCTGGCCTGCTTGAAACACAGCCTTGGCTTGGTTGGTTTGAGCGATGGAAAAAGATATATTTTTCATGGCTGTGCTCGTATGTGGATTTCTCTGAACAGTAATTTTAAGCTTTTCTTTCTAAGCTGATCTTTGTCCCATCAGCCAAATCCGTTTATGTATGTTTGCCTGTCCATTTTACAGGAATAAGTGGTTAGATGATAAGATTGAAATATGACTTGAAAATATGCAATACATACATACTGCAAATATCTACTAAATCCATAAAAAGTGAACAAAAAAACATGTTAATGTTTAAGTGTCTGGGCTGCATCAACATCCTGTAGTACTGTAAAATAAAGCATGAACTTTAAATGAATGAACTTTAAAAAAACTTGATGAATGATATGGATATTTAGAGCATATTAGATTAGACATACAAAATTGTTTTATTTATGCTCAAAAAAGCAAATATGCATATTTTATTTATTTGAATTGACCATTTTTAATAAATTGGAATTAACTGAATTTGCATCTGTTTATGTAGCGTCAGACTTTCCATTTTGGCTCCGTCGTCAGGGTCACTGGTGTTTTTCATCATCCCCTTCACTCTATCAGTGAGGTGGATTTACGTTTGTGCTGAGTAAACGCTTCCCCCAGCCACGCCACGCCAAATCAAATGTCACACCATCTCCTGGGGTATTAATCACACTTACACACACACACACCCAAATGCACACAATCAGGGCCAGAAACAGAAGGAAAAAGACAGAAAAGGTCACTTGATAGGAAGTTTGGTATTCTGGAAACATGTATATAATTGTAAACATGCATTCTGAATCTCTCACACACAGCAGCAGCTTGTTACGTTTTCATAAGCATGTTGCCCTTAAGAGCAGCACGCCTGTTCCTCTTTGCATTTCTGGGTGTAAGATAGAAAATCTTTTGTGCATAATTGTATTATGTTTCCATGGAGCTCAAACAAATTTTTTGGTATAATAAAGGCTCTTTTTCCTTGCTTTTATGTTTCTCTCACTGACCCACCGGTAGGTCAGCCACAAACTCACCATGTGAAGCCAAACATTATTCAAACTCGCAGAACTTTATTTTAAATTCTAGCAGAGAACCAAATATTTGGAGCGATATCAAATACAATACGCTTAATTTGGGGGAAATGTGAATCTATTTGTTTGAATATTTTTTAAAAAAGCTGTCATATAGCAACAATGAAGGGCTACAACAAGCTGAAAATAGACTTTAATTGATAGTAAAAGACAAGCTGTTGTTACAGTGAAGCTGACCTTTGACCATTTGGATATGATATCCACTGATGTCACTTCATCATTTTATTTTTTTTAAGATATTTGTGATAAATTGTGTCCTAGTTAGCATAAACATTTTCGAGTTATGTGAGGTCACAGTGATCTTGACCTCTGACCACCAAATTCCTATCCGTTCATCCTTGAGTCTAAGTGAATGTTTCCAAGCACAACCTGCTGACAAGTGTTTTAAGACAGACTGGAAAAAATGTGAACCTAATATAAGAAATTGATTCATTTGTTTCGGAACTTCACCTTCACTGGACAATAAATTTGTAAAGAAAGGCACGAAAACATCACAAAATCTGGGCTGTAACTGTTGGACACAGTGTCTTAGAACGACCAGCCCCTTCACACAGTTTTACATTTCCTCATTAGTGTCAACAAAAGGTAATTTCTTTCAAAACTGGCAAATAGCTTTTAAAAAAAAAAAAACTTCTGTGTGGTGGTGCAACTGTTGAATTACAGTCAGGCTGATATACGGCTGATGCCATGGATGTGATGCAGTTTGATTACATTTTTATTGCGTAGTTCATCAACATTACACTTGCTGTAGCCTGCAGTCTGTGACATGATGATCTGGGCTGCGCACAAGTATGCATTAGTGTTTTTATTATTATGACCTTTAGTTTTAGGAGTCCTAGATCTTTCACAGTGGTCTACCTCTGACACTCCTCCAGCCAGATGGGGAGAGGGTCGCAGAGCAAATACTGAATGCTGTATGTATGAGAGGCTGCAGCTGTAAAAGCAGAAAGATGACAAACAAATGACTGATGATTACACTGACGTAGAACAAGTGGAGTCTGTCTGCCAACGAGACAGATGACTTAAAGAGAAAACAGAAGAAAGAAAACTGCAGACGCGGTGTTGTTGCCAAGGCAGCACTTTTAATTCAGCTGACCATACTGTAGCAGTGCCATGACAAAATGCTCGGAAATAGACATGACCTTTTATGTAATACAGATGCAGTAACATTGATGATATAGTTCACACAAAAAGGAGGCCAACATCATAAATAAAGGAAACAGGGAATTATATTTTTAAAAAAAAGAGTGTCAGAAAATTGTAGGACCACTTGTATCAACCAGAACATATCAAGCTAGAATTACGGCCTTGTTGCAGTTTATATGTTTGTCCAGACTCATGTAATATATGTAGTGAGGACTGTGAAGGAATCTAATAAAAGGTGTTAAGTGTATTTTATCATAATTAGTATATGAATTCTTGCGTTACGGCCAAGTTCAGGTCACAGTAACCTTGACGTTTGGCCGCCAAAATCGAATCCGTTCATCGTTGAGTTCAATTGAACGTTTGTACCATTCTAGGACATGAGAATGGGCGGACGGACAGACGGACAGATGGACAACCCGAAAACCCAAAATGCTGTCAACAGCAAGAGGATAAAAAAAATGGCATCAAACCCAGACAACATCAGTGGATTTTTTCACGTCACAAAAAATAACACATTGTTTGTGGCTCATCAGTCAAAAATACAGAGACAAATAAAAACAGCAGATTCAAACCAGCAGCTGGATTGTGTGAGCGAAGAGCAGACAGACAGTAGCAGAAAGTTACTGTTTGGATTCAGCTTTTCTTATCTTGACACACTGAAATGTTTAAAGGGGAAAACTCACCACTTTCCCTTCGTCTTTCTGCGTCTTCCTGTAATCCCCCTGTTTTCCTGAGAGTTAAATTACTGCTGCAGGAGAGGAACTATCACTCAGGATACATGTGAGGTCACACCCTACTACTTCTACAAACCTTTTCTGGTTATTTTCAGACCTTCTTTTGATTTCATTTAACTAATTATCCCTTCCACAGTTTAGTAGAAGTGTCTGATTTAGGTGTGACCTTGTTTAACTAGTAGGTGTCATAGGTTACATAACTGACCGCTAATTGTCCTGATATTTTGAGATCGGCATGAAAAAAATGTGATCACAGCATTATCTGTTGTCGGAAATACAATAGAAGCTGTTATTCTGAGTAGTTAACAACTGTAAGGGGACTAATGGATTCTCAATATTCAGTACATTGAATACAATATTTTATAATACTACATTGGAATAAAAACCCACTATAGAGAGAAAAAAGACAGAGACTAATGGACAGTGAGGCTCAGAAAAAGACAGACAGAAACTAATCTCATCCGTCCGCGCAGATCAGATTTCATACAGGAAATAGGTTTCTTTCTCGTCATTCCTCATCGATTCTTCTTTCTCTTCACCTTCTCTCCGTGTTTTCTGTCACTCCCACATTTCTCTCTCCTTCAAACGGATGAATGGATGGAAGGGAAATAATAAATAAAAAAATAAAAAAGTAAGCTTCAATTCCTCTGAAGATTTATTCTCTGCTATGGAGCAAAACAGTCTGGAGAGGAGAAAAGAGCACGAATAAAACACAAGTTTGAAAGCCAGTTTCTCTTCTTGAACATAAAAAGCTACACAACAATTAAATGTTTGACTGTTTTGGGGGATTTGGTGACATGTTTTTTTTTTTTTTTAAACTATAAGTGTGAGTTTGATTGAAAATAAAATGTGTTTTGACTGCGAGGGGAAGAAACCTGCTGGAAAAGCTTTTCCTGTGTATCCGTGCATGGTTTCTTGTGAATACCTGTGCATACTCAAACATGGAAATGACGGTCCACACCAACACCAATGAAAACTACCTGCACTTACTATGCAGAGTTGCTTTCAGAGTGCAGAGTCGTCAAAAAAAAAAAACTTTCTTACTACAGCTGTATCAGTTTGTATCTCAGCTGCAGCCTGAAGACAGAGTCATTTGGCATTCTCACCAGAGCAGATGTCACTGAGTTCATTGATTTCCTCCTGAACTCTGAGGAGGAGGAGGTCCTGCAAGATTTCCTGCTGCTGCTCCTCAGCTTCCACCCCGAGAAGCTCCAGGTGATGATCCTTTAATCTCAGCAATGCACGGCCTGCAAATTCATTCACAAGCGCGGTGTGTGTCGAGCGTAACTCAGGAGTACTCAAAGTAAACTAAACTAAAACCCATAGTACATTCAGGGCTGAATTTTCAACATTCGCTTCAACAAAACTTTAAAAATAAATTCTATATACAAACTGCAGACAAAAGTTATCGTCTCGTACCAGTGAAACAAGCTGAATTTAAAAGCACGAGTTGTACCTGATATGGCGTGTTTAATGATGGCTTTCTGGAGGGTGCTCATCTGGGTTGGATACTGCTCCTGCACCCACTCCAATACTTCCTCCACCGTCCACGACGACACTCGCTTTGACAGGCCCATCACCCCACAACCACATCAGAGACACCCTGAAAAAAAACAGAACCAGCGTGATGGAGAGGGACATTTTCAGCCTCTTGAATGTTTGTCTTCCAGTGCCACTCTTGTAAGCTCCTTCTTATCAGGTAAAAACTTAAAAATGCAACACATTATATCATACAACATCTCTCTCTCTCTTTTTTACCACTTTGTTCGGTTGTGTCTTCATGCTCAGCTTGTGTTTTTAAAGACACAATCCAGTTTGATTACAACCTGCATCTTATTTTTGGGCCATTATTCCTGTTAGGAATGATGCCACTGAACTCAACCAGTTAATGATATGACCAAAAACAGGACGAAACACGAGCGGTTAGAGAGTCAGACAGGTTTTAGACGACTATCATGTTAGCAAAAACTAATTTGGAGATAAAGACGAAGGTAAACTGAAATCATAACCCAAACTGTCTGTTGTAAACATCCATCACGGTTTGCAGACTGATATCCTGCTCCAACTTTGACCTACTGTACTGACTGTTTGTGTCTGGAATTAAAGCAAGTTTAAAATGGTGATTTGCCCAAACTCCAAATAAAGATGTTTAGATAATCCGGCTAAACTGTTGGTTTATGTCGGCATTAACTCAGTATTATGATAACTAATAGATATAATGACCAAAGTTCAGAAGATAAAACCATAACTTAATAATCCATAGTTTCCTTTAATATTTCGATAGTACAAGTCAGCATGAGAGTTTGTCAGGAGTCTGGGACACTTCACTTCCTATGCGCAGCACTGCAACTGATTCTCATTTTTATTACTGATGATTCTATATATGATTTTTCCATTTAATCAGTTAATAGTTTACTCCAATCCTCACCGTCATAATTTCACAGGACCCAAGTCGTCCTAAAAGTGCTTGTTTTTTCAAACCAACAAAAATCTGTTTACAATGATATAAAACAGAGAAAATGAGAACATACTAGCATGTAACAAGCAAGTATTTGGCTTTTTTTTTTTTTTTTTTGCCTGATGAATGACTAAAATTGTTTTGTCATTCCATTAATTGACTAAATTTCAGATCAAATCAGCACTACATGTGTACCAGGAGATTTTTATCCCAGGAAAAAAACAAAAAAATAACCAAATGTTCTGCATAGGAAGAAGAAAATCTCGTTATTATCATCATCTAATTGTTGATTAAAAAAAAAAAACATGCAAAATGTGCCTATGATCATTAGAGTTCACCAGAGCAGAATTTGAGCTCAGCCGCTATCCGCTGCAGCAGCGAATGTGAGCGCATTAGCCGAGGACACTGTTGCCTGTGGTAGAGCCTCAAACGTGAGGAAATGTCATATTCTCCTGATATTTAATGCTTTGGATTAAATTTCCTTCTCATGTGGTGTCACCTACTTACTCGCTATAAGCCTGTTTTCCAGTGATTAATTTGACAACCTCCTGAACATGATGACAAATAGCTGAGCATGGCTTCTATGCCTGCACTTCACTTGGCTCTCCTCCCAGCCGTATCCTCATGGGCCGAACCGCTATAGGGCGAAAACTGTTGATGTGACCTTTTCAGCGGCCAGTCTACTTATTGGGTTATAAATATAAGAATGTAATTTCCTGTGTTAATTAAGGGAGCGGCGTGATTGGCCGGAGCAGTAACTAGGTCCCAGCGGGGTAACTGACATACAAAGAGTGAAGACCTTAACACCGGGGCAAAGAGACAGAGGAAACGTCCCTTCAGAGTCGGTGCGAGCTTCTTACTGTAGGTTTTATGCGCGAGGGCAGCATTTCTTGAACTATACAGCTCCCAAACTTGGCTCCCAGTGGGTCTATATCTACAGGGGGAATAAAGCGACTGGTATACAGCTTGTCTTCTTTGCTCTGAACCATTTCCTTTTACATCCACTCTGGCCCAGTTACAGCTGAATCAGGCCTTGTAAACAAAAGTAATATGCAGTAACAAGCAGGGTGGAAAATTGGCTCTTTGTAACCACTCACTGCCACTCCTTGCTTTATTGAACTGCAACTTATTAACTTACTCTGAACAATTAATCCCAAACTGATGTGTTTAAATCCAAGTTAAACACCTTTAGCAGCTGAACTGTGCTTTAAGTGATGATAATCTGACTGAAATGTGAGCCTGATGTCTTCTTCACCTGCTGCAACACTCCACTTCTCTTCATACCTGTTCCTGCCTCCATCTCCTCCTCCTCTGACTGTTTTATGGAGCTTCAGGGTGGCAAAGTGGAAGCGAACATGTGGGCAGTTCTGTTTGTTTTCTCACCAGCTTGATTTCATTGACAACAAATGAAACTATAATTCAAGCATGACACCATGGGGCGGTCAAAAAAAAAAAAGTGTCTGATGTTGTAAACAGAAGCCAGTGCATTAATATCACTATGGGAGCTTCATAAAAGGCTTTTTAAAAACATTTTTATCACCTATAACTTAAAACTGCTACGTTAGGTGGGTGTGGGTGTTTTTCTCCAGGCGTGAGTGTGACTTCAGTCTTAATATCTGGTGTGGGGGTGGGTGTAATTCATCTATAGTGTCAATACAGAACCTGAGTTCTGATACTGATAGCAAAGCAATATGTTTTTGATACTTTATTTGAGAAATATAAACATGTGTCTTGACAGAACCCCCTTTTCATAAAGATGTTGTTGTCTAATTCTGGCAAAATGATGATTTAAATCAGAAAATGTCTGATCAAAGAACAGTAGAATACAAGTATGAACAAGCATATCAGACTTATTTGGAAACACAGATATATTTTTAGTGTGTGCCAAATTTGTTGTTTAATATTTCCAGCCTTAATATTGTGATTTTCAATTTACATCCCTCAAGAAAAAAGATGAATATTAGCATCTTGATACAAACATACATCCAAGTAAAACCTCAGACAGCCATCATGTCTTGTGGCTTGTTTAAATCTTTCTCTTTTTCATAGGACTACAGATACAAAGATGTAATCCTACCACCTTGTGGTCTCTTGCAGAAGTACAGCAACTCTTGAGCAAGATTTTAAAATACTAGCTTTTATGTGAGCAGTTATTCAAGAGGCCCAACTTTGTTAAGAGCCAAGGCTTGGTCCCTAATCAGCTTTTCTCCATATGACATGATGCAATCAGGCCTTGATGCACTCTCTCTCCTATGGTAGAAGGTTTAGGCCAATTTCTGTTCATAATTTGAACAATTACAGCTTGACTTTGTTTTTCTTTTCAGCAAATAGCAAAACATGAACTCACCAAACGTGTGTGAGAACGTGTTGGGGTTTTCCATAACATCTCATACATTCATAATTACCTCACATCACACTGGTTAATGCTGTAACAGCTGTATGTAAAAACTCAGAAGGAGCTGATAAAAATGGCTGTAAATGTTGACAATTTGACTAGTTAAGGTATGTTCTTGTAGACATGCCATTGCCGAATTGAAGCAATCACTCTCAAATGTCTTTACTGGGCTAAAACATGTGTGTACCCGCGCTTATAAATTACCCCTCGTTAAAATATCAGAATTTTGAATGGAATTTGGCGTGCCACTGTGTGAACATCTGAAGACGGGCCCGCCCCGCGGTTTACAGTACCCCAGCGGTGTACAGTAAAAAAATCTTTCAACATATAACATTCAAAATCGTCTGCAGGTTTTAAAACACAATGTCAGCTTCACAAACTTTGTGCAGGTGTTCAATCAAAAGTTGTATCTACCTCAAGCCCGGTCCGTTTGGTATTGATAAAACATTAACGGCGGCCCTTGTCTGTACCTGTCCAGTCCATGAAGTGTTACAATAGGTACATTCTTTCGTTTTCCCAGCTCCACCCACCACAGAGCCCACTCCCGCTGTAGGCTACAAGTGCGCGTGATGCATTCAATTCCTGTTAGAAATATTGGCATCTATGTGGAACTTTCAAATTAACAAAGGTTCAATTCTACATATATATAGCCTATATATCTTGTTGAATTATATCCAATGTGATCATATCATCATAGGACAAACGAGTACATGTACTTTGCTGAGCTATGTCTATATGTAAAGTTGTTCTTGATAACTTTTTAAAGTTATATTTTCAGGGCACCAGGTAAGAGTACGGAAGCCTAGATATTTTTGATAATACGGAATAATTATCCCATTATCTCGAGAAAACAACGCTCTCGAGTTCAACCATGAGCATTTTCAATCAACCATGAGCACTTTTACTCTGACGACCATGAGTATTTATATAATAATGGTTTAACAAGTCTGCAGCTATTGTAGACTCACAGCTGGATTAATTCACTTTTAGATAGTTGTGATGCTACTGATTATGTATCCCCAAATTATATTGTGATAATGCTATTACTGAGCTTTTTCTTCTGGCATACTGCAGTTAGCATAATATCAACTGAAATATTGAAAGTATTGTAACCACATTTTTCTTTTATTTTGTAATATTGCTGAGTAAAAGTAATTGCCACGCTGAAACTATTTGATTTATAAATCAAAATGTATGCACCCAAATGACTATTGTTACAGCTTGAGGTGTCTGTAAAACAACACAAGCCGATATTAATGTGTTAGGTCCAGTCCATCCAACAGAGGGCGCATGCGTACAGCAGGAGGAGCAAACCTTCCTCTCCTCATCTCTCAGCTTCCTTGCCAGCTGGTCGACAAGCAGAGCAAACTCCACCTGGAATTTTGTGATGGTCACGTGACGATGTTGTGGGTATATTACGCCAAATGTCGGAGTTCGTTTCTCCACTGAAGAGCTGCTGACTGTCTCTGTCCCTGTATCTGCGGCGTTCAGACAGGCCGTGCACGGTGCAGCGTTTTTACTTTGCCTGACCCGTTCAGTTCACTGCAGTGGTAAATGACACTGTGACAGCTGACGGACTGAAGGGACAGAAACCTGGAGTTTCAGCATCAAGACGCAACTTTTTGTGGGAAATTATGAGAAACGTGGAGCAGTGATTTAAAAAAAAAAAAAAAAAAAAAAAAAAAATTCCATTTGACAGCTGACAAGGTGAGAGAAGAACTTTTTGGTGTTTTATGTCGTGCAACCTAATATGACAAAGTGTTCAAACTTGTGTCACCTGCAACATAAGTTCAGAAAACTGCATTTACACCTGTATATCTGCACAAATAATGCATCATTAGGTGCATAGACTTGGTGGAAGCTTAGTTTGGTGATTAACACCCTAATATGTTGAGTGTTAACAGGTTAATGACATTTGTCCAGCATCTGAAAAACACTGCAGTACTGTAAAGTCAGCACATGATTTACTGTTGGGTTCTCTGTGGGCCTCATTCTGACCTTTTCTGCTGACAACCGGGTTTGACATCTGTGAAATATTTTATTACGATTAGGTTAAATGACAAGAGTTCAACATCTGATCTACTGCATGTAATTTGTTGGGGCAGAGTGTTATAGTATGAAAGGTCAGACAATGCACATTTAATGGAACTCATCCGCAGAAAATTGCTGCTTTGTGTTTCGGCGGTCATGGGTGAAGTATCCCTGCCTTTAATTAACCAAGAAAAATGGGTTAATGTTGCACATGGATGAATGAGCGATGACATGGTATGTTTGCTATGTATAGACAGAAAGGATGGTGCTTTCAAGTGCTTTAACTAACCCCCCTGCTTTGAAGTTTTAGAGGTTGTAAAATCAGCTTGTGAGCTTTTATTGGCAAAATAATATAAAAAGACCCTTAGTTTTTTTTTTTTTATTGTTAATTTGTTTTAATTGTTATGAACAGGCTAAATACACCAAGTCAGTGAGTCTACATGTGTCAGACATTAACTTGTGACTTCTTTAGAAACTTTTGAGGCAGATTTATACACATTACACCACCAGCATTGTGTCCTTGATGCCTGCTCTGTTCAGTATTATCGTTCAAATCTCATTTTCAATAGCTGTCCAGGCAGCAGAGACCACACGCAACTGCTTCCCTCTGACCTGGCAGATAATCGGATGCTCAGTTGGGGGCAAATTTTAGGACGCGACGACGCATGACTAGATAATTGTTTCCTTTCTTGCTGAGTGAATCTCCAGTCTCTCTCTCTCTCTCTCTCTCTCTCTCTTTCTCTTTCTCTAAGTTCACCACACTGCCCACTCTCTGGCTCTGTGCATTTTCTATGGAGTTAACTGAACCCAAAGAAGCTGCGTGGAGCTGCTGCAGAGTCTCTTCTCAGCTTTCACCAGCAAAACTCTCACTGTTTACAAAGTGTAGTTATCAAATCGATCGATATGGATTCACTTTGATAAAAAACTATGGCTTTTGCTCCCACTCACAACAATCAGAAAATGTTGATGCAAACAAGACATGTAATTCACAGTCCCCGTATCAGCTTTTTTTTTTTTTAGCCCAAGTACCAATATGAAGCTGTGTCAATGAAACTAAAACATACATTACATTCTGATCAGCCAAAGGTAAGAACTACCTTCCTTTTCATTGGTTTAAAACTTGCTGCTATTGCAGGAATCTTTAATGTCGAGCTGCCAATGTTAAAAATGATTGGGTAAATGAAGTGAGCACACACATTAAAGCTATTAATTGTTGGGTTTTTTTGGCCACTTGGGGGCAGCGGAGCAAAGCGTAATCACAACTCTGACATATTATTACTTCAAGTTGATATGGTGAACATGTTGGCCAACAGTTGCCTCTTTGCACACTCAGCAGATAAGAAACAACATTATCATTCATCTGGAGTCATGTTAGTCATCACTGGATAGATGTAAGTCCAATATTCACTTACTTCCTTTTTAGCTTTGTTTTGGTCTCCACAAAATCTTATAGCAGGAAATATCAGGTTTCAGTGGCTGAAACTAGCTAGCTAGCATCACATAGCTTAGGGTCTTACGTTGAATTTATAAGATCTTCTTTGTTGAAAAGAGTTGCCTGCGGCTGCTAGAAATGGGAATGATGCAAGCGGTGAGAGTGAACCAGAACAGTAAAGCTGTGGGCTGTTAAACCAAAACAGTGAGCTCAAAGATCCTAAAACTCTTCACAAGTGGGACTGCACATTCAGCATAATCAATTCTCCCATTTTTAATATAAAATCATAAATAATGTCCCTAATCATTGTCATGTTTTCATTTTGTTCAGACCTGGATTTCAACTTAGGAGGTCCATGAGATCCAAAATAACTACCTGACACCTGAACACCCTGAGTGTCAAATAGTTAATTAATGAGACGTAGATAGATAGATACAGTAGATAGATAGATAGATAGATAGATAGATAGATAGATAGATAGATAGATAGATACTTTATTTATCCCCTAGGGGAAATTCGTGTATGACAACACTTTGTCTTCAGTGGAGCTTTGATTCTTCTTGGCTTGTTGTCACACTGGCTCTTGAACTGTTTGGAGTTATTGGATGGAGCTCCAAGAACGACAGCCCCCGGTCATTGGAGGGATGAAGAAAGTAGAAATCCACTTCCCAAAAAGGTTCAGTAACATTTAAATCAGATTAAAGAGAAGGCCAAAGGGAATCCAGCGCAACGAGTAACAGCTGATATTGAGCATTAGAGCCTTCTTTGGTATTTTTAATCAGGTGGAAATGCGGATGAATGAAAAAGATGTAGACAGTGTACAATTTTTTTTTTACGGCTGCTGGTTCAATGCTTCTACAAGGTCAGACATGTGGAGACTTGGGTTTGGATATACAGTGCTATGAAGGCAGTAGTTTTCAAAGCCTTTTGTCACTCGGGGTCAGTGCTACTCCTGGAGGATGCTCTGGTGGTTCACCTGTTTTGTCGTGTTTTGAGTGAAATAGCCCTTTAAATCAGACACATACACATCTTAAATTTCATGTGGTGTTTCTATTATTTTATCTCTTCTGATGTAGAGATAGTGAGAGCAGACGGAGGTGGCTGCTTTTCCTTTCCCACCGTCCTCTGATGGCACTGAGTAACAGGGAGCGACTGAGTGTGTGATAAGAATGTTATATCCCACCACACTCAAGTGTAATTAGAAGATAACTCAGCTCATGAATGCACCCACACATGCTGTAGACACAGATGCACACGAGCGCGTATACATGGGGGGTTTAGTGGATCTCCTAGCAGCCCTAATGGTTCCTGCCTAGCTTCAGTCTAAATGTCAACCTAACCCCTCTAGCCCCTCTGTAATGACAAAGTCCAGACTGAGCACTTTTTAACAACTTTGTCAAACACTCACAGATCCGCCACAGGGGCTTGTGGGAGTTTAACACCCACCGACTCCTGACTACAGCGGATTTAATTTTATCCCTCAGAGATGTCCACATCTTACGCAGACATCTCTGTCATGAGTCTTATCTATTTGTTCTGTGTTCCCCTTTCGCTTTATTCATATTTGGTTTGCATCATGTGTAGCGTGGGAAACCCTGTGCAAACTTTGAAGAGCAAACGCGCTCGACTCGGAGTAAATAGTGTGGTGTGTGGCTACGAGGTGATGTGAAAAAGCTGTGAAGGTTGTTCATTAAGGGAGAAACTGATTGCGATTCATTACCACTTCAATTCTTCACGGATAAAAAGTGAAATTCAACCTGCTTCAAATGATAAAATTGACCTATACCAGAAGCTGTGTGCCAGACTCAGCAATGGCTGCACCTGCTGGATGACATTGCCCCCCCCCCCCGTGTTTTTAAAAAGTGGAATTCACTCCTCATGATGATAAGTGGCTTCTGAGACACTTTGCTCTCCCAGGAAATCTTTTCATTAGATTTATGTTCCCATTTGGCCCCTGGTTTTGAAAGGAGGACTTGTTGGACTCCTGCCATAACTATATCTGTCAAAGCACGCTTCATTCTTCATGTTATGTTGTTAAATAGTTGAGATGCATATATCACAGCTGCTTAAGATTCAGTTACAGCTCTGGAGCAAGTGTTTTTTATGAGTCAGATGTTAGCAAACTGTTACTGGACACTGGATTTTGCCGATACCGGTACTGATATCATTTATATGATATGAATATATGATATGAATATATCGATATATATTAAAAACATTAATTCTAATATGAATTCCTTAAATTTGCTTGGAAACTTGGATACCTTGTGTCCACAAAGGTCCATTCGATTTAAGGTAATTAAATCCAAATTTAATGAATATAGTGTTAAATTGTCTATGAACCGTATTTTTAACCCTTTTGTGACCAATTCTGCAATTATGCCACGTCTTCGTTTGATGTAATGATCTCATGTCATAAACATGAGAGTCTTTCCCATCTCGATCATCCTTCTCATATGTGAAGGCAGCATGCCTGGGCTCACTTGGATGAAAAGCCTGGACATCTAAAAGAAGTTTGGAGTAGAACCATTGTTCCTTTGTGTTGAATGGACCCAGTTAAGTTGGTTTGGGCATTTGATCAGGATGCCTCCTGGAAGCCTCCCTGTGAAGGTATTCCAGCCACATTCAACTGGGAGGAGACCCCAGGGTGAACACAACAGAGGGATTCTGTATCCAATCTGGCCTGGCATAAAATCTGGGGATGCCCTAAAAAGAGCTGGAGTTCGAGGCTACGGCTATTTCTGCCCGCTGCCGCTAAAACCTGGATAAGTGGCAGAAAACTGTTTAGATATGCACTGTTAATAGAGTGTTTCAAAACTGTGTCTGTTAGCTCTGTTTGGTCAGTTACCATATCCATCTGGGCTGCCATTCAAACACTACCATGGGAAAGGTGCTCTTTAGTGCACTAGCATTGTTGGACTGGCCTTATTGCATTACCAGAGAAGCCAAAGAAACTTCCACACAGTCCTCATGGCCAGTTGGTATGAAAGGTGAATCACGTCTTTCTTGCCTCATGACTGACCTTTACACAATGCTTCATGCACATTCATTCATAGCTTGTTAAAATATCTTCCTAAAAGGGCAAACGGACAGATGGAATGGGGCAAAATCACAAACCCTGTCCAAATGTGTTGGCGGAGGAAACAAATCACATAACACTGGTCTAGAGACAGCCACAATCCTCACACCAGAAGGATTTCCTTCTGTTTGTTTAGCTTGGACCTATATCTTTGTGTGTGTGTGTGTGTGTGTGTGTGTGTGTGTGTGTGTGTGTGTGTGTGTGTGTGTGTTGTGTGTGTGTGTGTGTGTGTGTGTGTGTGTGTGTGTGTGTGTGTGTGTGTGTGTGGCAGTTTACAACAGAGACAAAGCTCTCTGCAGCTGGTCTACCTGATTCACAGCACTAGAGGGCAGCAATGGAAAAACGCACTTACATTTGATCTTCTGTACCAGTGAGCACCCTCAGATATAATCTTAACAACCACAACCTTGTTACTAAGCCAAACTCTCACCCAAAAATTATTTTATTATCCCCTTGACATAAAAAAAAACAACAACTTAAAGAAGACAACTTGAGAACTGGCTAAAATGTCTTCTCCTTCCAAAACTGTCCTTGTTCCTCAGATCTCAAATTGGTTTGCACCCAGATAGAAAGTATAAAAGAACACACACAGACCCTGACTCCCATCCTGCTTTGTTTCGCCCATGAATGACTATTATTATACCATCTATACAAACAACAATGTGCTCTTTTTTTCTAGATTTTGTTATTTAGTCAGACATGTTGTTTCTCTTACCAGAAACTCTCACAATCCTCCCTGTATTTTAAGGCTGCTGTACCTTCCACAGTTGCACAATTTGTACTTTATTTATTTCATTCACAATACCCGTGTAATATTATTAGAGTAAGATATAGAAGATGTGGGTTTCGTTGAGGAGAGATAGCTGTGTCTTTTGTAATGAATGACAATTACACTGGATCATGCTGAATCTTTTCTGTTCAGTCAGGAGGAAATGGAGAACAAGGCCATGTATCTGAGCACGTATGAAGAGAGGGACAACGGCTCCATGTACGAAGAGGGCTACGACGGACGCAACCTGTCCAAACTCAACCTGTGCGATGAAGGTAAGAGGGAGAGTTGAGATTTGGGGAGTGGAAAAGATTGAGATGAACTTTAAGTCTTGTTGTTATCAGTTTCCCAAGCTTCTTTTTCCATCCCTACTACAGACTTGTTTATTCATTTTACAGAGAAACAGGTTTTCATTTTGAGTCCTTGTCCTCCAACAATATGTTATGTATGTTATGTTTTCTGTTGCAATAAGAAGCTCACCTCCGGAGCCTCTTGTATATTGCGAGGACAGCTTCGAATATTGTCCAACCATAAAAACAGTAGAGAAAACAGAGGTGAAAATAGGAATGCTTGTGCAACACGCTCAAAAGGGTTGAAAAACAAACAAGTAAATGTTTAGGAATTTCACTCAGACTTTTTATCTGTTGGATTTTCCGTCGAATTTTGACCAGTTTTTGACCTTTTTTTTTATTTTCTATTTCAACATTCCTCTGTGAGAAATGAAACAAAAATAATGACCCATATAAATGTGTTGTATTTACCTTTGAGCACAGAAGTCTGTCGAGACTTCGATTTTCGGAAAGGGACTTTCTACAAAACTATTTATTGGTGTACACAAACGCCCACACACACTAATAACCAAGACAGACTCTGTCAAGTATGCTAACACACACATAAACATGCACACACACACACACACAAACACACACACAGAGGCAATGCTGTCACCATTTGGCATTCGCTCTCTTCTCGTTATGGTCATCTGTGAAAGCAAGGAATGTCCAGGAGCAACATCTGTGTGTGTGTGTGTGTGTGTGTGCATGTGTGTGCGTGTGTGTGTGTGTACAGGTGCAGCTGAACGAATACGCAGTTGACCCTGTGGTGTTCTCAGGTTTCGACCCAGGGCTTTGCGAGTTTTGTGGGAAAGACTTAGTGAACATTAACTGGAGAATTTGTTGACATTTTAATGGAAAGTGGACAATAGCCTCACACATCAGAAAGACTGTCCTCGTCCAGCTTCACTAATCCTAGAACATTTTCACACCTTGTTCAATTGAAGAAGATATTCCCAACCATGGAGCGCTTTATTTGGTTTGGGTAGAAATCCGTAGAAATAAGCAAAAGAAATCAGTCAGGAGGTTTCTATGAGGCCATGGCAGGGTTTTATTTAGAGTGAAATCCAACAATGATTCACACAACGGCGGGAGACAGTCTACATTATGTGTTGAACACATTGTGAATGATGGGTAAAGAATGACTTTCATCCTGGAGGGAAAAAAAATCTGGATTTCTGGGTCGTGAGCTCTGACTTGTGTAAAGCAATTATAACAGCACATTACCATCAATTTGACAATGATATGTTAGTGTTTAGATGTACACGCATAGATTAACGCCTTCAAAGTAGTTTTTGTTGTTATGTTTGTGCTCGCACACGTCATGTCACCGTCACCTGCCAGTTACAGAGACAGCGCCTGACTTTTATGGAATACGGCGCACTTGCCAAGCACCATGTGTGTTTGATTTGGAAAGTTGAAGTTAAGGGAACAGTGCTCTGCCCTTGTAAACTCACTAATTTCACCAGCAAATGGCCAAATATATAGACTGTGCCAGGAACTGACTCACATTGGCCCCGCTGAAAAAAAACAAAATGTGTCAAAATGGGTAAAAAAAAAAAAAAAAAGGCGTTTGTTGCACCTCCAAGTTTACAAATAAAATAAACCTTTTTGCTAATCCACGACTAATCTGTTTATTACATTCACTGTCTCTTTGTCCAAACAGTGCAGTATGTTGACAATACCCTCAGCAGACAGACATGACTCAGAGAACATACATCAGTGCAATAATGTAATTCCCAAATGTGTTTACAGTAACTTGAATGAATATTGACTCTTCTGTCTCTAATGTCAGATGGAAAAGAGCAAGGTTTTGTCTTCTTATTCTCACTAGGTTGCGTTCGTGCTGTGCTGTAGATCGCAGAAACAACTGTACAAAGCATAATCTTAAATGACCCTCGACTACCATGCAAGAAAGTTTTTATTGGTGAAATAATAAGTTGATTAATTGATTAGCAAATCGACTCAAAAATGATAGAAACAAATTTAAGGGTTTAAGTCAGTTCAAGTCATCGATGCCAAAGATGCCAAACATTCTTGTAATTCCAGCCTCTCAAATGTGAGAATTTTCTGCATTTCTTTGTTTTATATTATAACTGAATGTCTCTGTTTTTGTTTTTTTTAGGCTTTTAATTACTTTGACAAAAGCTTTTTTCATATTTACATGATTAAATGTTATAGTTCTTTATAGTTTTTGTAATTTTATTCAGTTCAGATGCAGTATTTTTGAGTTTAGTTTGAGCATAAGTCGCAATTTGGGTATTGTCGTGAATTCTTTGAACTTTTGATGGACATTTTTTACTATTTTTTTGGGACAGTTTTGTGGAGTAAAAGATAGTGGATTTATTAAAAATAATAATTGATGGATTAATCGATAATGCATATATATAGTTAAAGGAACCGTCAGCAGTTTGGGAAATACCTTAGCTTAGCATAAAGACTGGGAGCAGGGGAAACAGATTGTTTGGCTCTAGTTCAAAAACACAACATTCAACGATGCAAAAGCTCACAAATTGACATATTTTATTCAATTTCATTATCAGAAAAGTTAAAATGACAATTTGCAGGTTTAGGAGAAGTTATATGCTGTAACTGTTTCATAGCAAACAGCCAGATGCTTTGACTTCTTGTCACAGTGACACTGTTGTTAAGATAAACTAAGATAATCTTGTCCCCGCTCCAGCTTCATAACAAAAAAACAGGCCAGTGGTATCAATCTTCTCATCCAACGCTTGAAACGACAGTGAACATGCAAATTTCCTAAAATGTTTTGGTCTGTTTTTCATGAGTATGTTTGTTTGTTTTGAAGTACAGCATGAGATGAATTTAAAAGGCAGACTAGCTTGGAGTGCCATTTCTGCTCCTATACATTCCAACCATGTGACACACACACATCTGAGCCAGCTGTGTTTGTCTTACACTGGTAGAGTGGGTGTTCTTCATCATAGAGGGGGAAGTGTGTGTGTGTGTGTGTGTGTGTGTGTGTGTGTGTGTGTGTGTGTGTGTGTGTGTGTGTGTGTGTGTGCGCGCCCGCATGTGCATCAGCAACAATCCGCCAATGTCCACTGACAGATTGTCATGGCTCAAATGAAACCATGCTGTTGGGAGGCCACACTGCAAAGTCAGTGTTTATATTTAAAAGTCAGACTCAAGCCAACTTCATTCTTGTTCACAGGAAGATAGAATCTCATTATAACCACATAACATCCTAGTGGGTTTAATATTTATCATAATGTTCATGTAACATGGCCACAGTGATCCCCCGGAGATACCTGTCTGTTCACATTTCACATCCTGTCTTGGGCCAGTTTCCTTAACTCGGTAAGATATTCAATGTAGATCCTGCTTTTCTTCTTTCTTTCCAGTTCATCTCAATGCTAACTGTTGGTCTTGTGTGAAAGCTGATTCTTAAAATGTTTTGACACCACTGGCACAGTATCCTGACAGATTTTCTTTTCTTTTTATGAAATGACATTCTGTGTATTTCACTAAACCCCTCCCTCAATCCAGTCATACTGTAGCTTAGCAACCGTAACTAAGCACGGAATGTTTGTCAAGCTTTGGAATCTTGTGAACATTCTGAGGAGTTGTGAACTAGCGACAAATACTCACTAACCAAAGAGTTTTGAAGGTAACGTCTTTTTTTTACTTATTCAAATCCAAAAATATGAGACAAAAAGCCTGCTAACCTGCTAAGTTAGCCAGGCATGCTTACCTAGCTAACCTAGCCCTTAGCCCTCTCATCTACGGCCAAGAGTTAGCATATCTACAGCTAAGTACATTCTTTTGTAGGGTGTGCGGTTACAAAGCCCCACTCAGAACTGGTGTCTGAGCCTTGTCCTTCCCTTTAGTGAATTTTGGTGTGTTGCCCTGGATAATTTTGCTAAACTCTTTAGCTAATATTTATCCTCAAACCCTTATACCTTTTTTAAAAAGTGAATATATTGTTTAAAATGCAAACAACTCAGCATAACTCTTGCTTTTATGTTGCTTGTCCAAGTAAGATTTTGTCTTTTAAGATTTATCAGGTTGATTTTATGCACATCTTTCCTTTTAGGCTACTTTAGAGGAACAAATACTGCTATTCTATTCAAATGTTTTCTACAGGGGTGATCACTTGTGAGCATACTGACTTTTTGCCTGAAACCTGTAAGCTAAGCTATATGCTCGCTAGCTAAAAATGAGAGGCCTGCCTTTTCCAAAGTCATTCTGAAATCAACGATTACTTGTTCCAAAATTGCTGTTATTGCATATGAATATGTATATTTATAGATTACACTTTTGTCTTACTTTATATTGTCTTTGGTGTGGCTCCTGCTGACCTCTAATGGTCGGGTACAGCTTTGGAGTAATATTTTCGGAAAATAAAACTACTTAACTTCACTTTTTCAAACAACACTTTTTTTTAATATATCATTCCTTTTCCAATGACTGATGAAGGTTGTGACTCCAGAGCAACTCCCAAAATCTCTTCATCTTCTTGACCTGAAGGGAATGTTCCCTCAATATCAACAGACTAATCCCTGCCTCCTGCCATCACACACACACACGCACACACACACGCACACACACACACACACACACACACACACAGTCAGTGATGCACACACACACACACACACACACACACAAGGAAAAACCACTTCCATCATAACAGTATTGTGTCACTTTTATCAAGACTAATTCTCAAACATCTGTGTGACCCTGAGAGGAGTGTTACATGGTGACATGAATTATAGTAATAGTTCCACAGTGAGCATTTTCATTTGTGTAATTCATATAACAGAGTTCACCTGTGTAAATTCAATTTTATTAATGTATCTGTGCATCTGTACATGTATGTATGTGTCATAATGTATGTCTTTGGCCTTAAAGCAATAATGTCTTAACCATTCCCTTATTAACAATAAGTTAAGACTTCTAGATTTGCCAAATAGCTACAGTAATTTCTGATCAAATTTATATTATAAATTTAATGCCAGTACGACCTTTTTACGATAGGAAAACCAAGAAACGCTTTAAATGTTACTACTTACTTATGTCGTCAAATGTTCCCTAAGCTATGAAGTAAATTACCTGATTGCGTGTTTTACAGTCTTCAGTGCTTGGTGTATGATCTTACCCTTGTATTTATACAGTACTGGATGTCATCATATTAATACGTTTTAGGCTTTATAATAAACGTCTTTATAATATTTGTGTAGCTACAACCACGAGTCCTTGTTTCTATGGATACTCCTCAGATTTTTTTAGACCTGGAAAATTTAACCTTGATTGCTTTGATACTCACCGCACACATAATACTCCAGCCACTCCAGCCAATACTAAACACAGTTTTAAACACTTATAACCAAGTGGTTATTCATATTCCCTATTTCTGTATTATACATAAGATAACTTGTCATATTCATAATATTTGCACCTCTATTAGGACTTTCTTTCCCTTTTTTTTGGGTCCTAATTTTTTTTTCTATTTTCCTCAGGTTCTGGAAAGCGTCGCAGGAAGCAGGATCAGTGCTGCGGTCACCTGAACTCACTCTCAGCCATCAAGTATGCCATTGTTTCCCTCTACATCCTGGTTCTTCTCACCATCTTTGGACTCTGCCTGGCAGGTAGGAAGAAAAAAAATGACTCTTATCATGTTTTTGGTTACAATAGGTATATACTTCCAGGGTTCAAATTACACTGTGGCTTTCGCGGGAGCCCTATTTTCCGGTGTGCACCGCTACTTCACATGTCACATACACATGCATACATATAAGTGTGTGGCATCGTGGTCAATAACTACTACTTTACTTACCAGTGTTATTACTGCGAATGTTACTACTGCAGGCAGTTAATACGTGCTGACTCAGTGATGATGATTTCAGGAGGCTACATAAATCTAGTGATTTGAGTGCAGCGCTGCCACGCATGGATGGCCGCAGCAGGAGTAGACACAGAATTGTTATAATAAACACACAACGTTGACTTATTTATATTATTATTTTTTATTTCAGGAACCTTAATGTATAGAAAAATAAAATATAATTTGTAAAACAAAAGTTAACAATTTTTTTAGTGCTGCCCCTAAACGTCTCAGGGGAGGCTTTCAAGGGCGCTTGTATCCTTTTAAGGGGAGTCGAGCTCCCCTTAGCTCCCCCGTAATTCGAACCATGTACACTTCCGTGTACCAGAGTGCATGTGTACCTATTGTATCCGTATGATTTAGCCTTCAATATGTATGTCTTTGGTTAGCATAAAGCACCTTTTTTGTATTATTTTGTATTTTTTCACTTTAGGATCATAGGAGGAGTTCAATGTGTTCATAGTTGCTACTTCCAAAAAACGTGCGTTATGTGTTCAAAACAGCTTCCAAAGTTGATATTTTAATTATTTTAAAACGCGGTCAGTATTGCATATTATGAACATTTTGGATTCATATTTGTTGGTCTTTCACAAGTTGCTTTCTGTCAGATGCTTGCTAGTAATGAAGATTTTAAAAAAATTATGAATTAGAATTCACTATGTCTGTGTGTAAATTGTGTGAGATATATAATGAGACAAACCTTTAACATACCTGAAACACAACCTAAAAAGAATGAATCAAATGACCTTGCCATATTGTACAGGACGTGTCTATGCAGACATCATTGGTTGTATCCCCGATAATGATTGAGGTGATCCTGCCAAAATTTTCTCTTGTGCATGTCCAGTGAAATGACTCTCAGCTGAGGCACTTCCAACACATGTTGTGCTTTTGCAAAGTGTTTTGATAGTAAATATGATTTTATTACTCTAGCCTAAGTGTTTGTTTTAACATCGAGTGGGGAAAAATGTGTCACATGATGTTGATCAGCTCACACCATATTGTCTGAGATGGGTTGTTAGATAAAAGTGTTGGATGTTTATATCCCACACAGGCGGTGGGTTAGTTTGACTATGGCTGTGATGTTGTGGTGCCGCTATCAGATCATTTCTCAGCTGTTAAAGATTATTACCAGTTTGTCGGAGAGAGACGGAAAGGAAGGGAGTGAATGAGAGAAGAGAGGAAAGATAAGAAGAAAGAAATGCAGCAGGCAGAGCACTGTACTGTAGAGAGAGAGAGAGAGAGAAAGAGAGAGGGGGCATATTGTAAGTCTTTTGTTCTCAGAGCTCTGTTATGCAGATGACATCAGCCATTCCTTAAGGTTGAATTGTAATGAAGGACACACACATGCACGTATACACACTTGCACCATAAAAATCCCACTTAGTTAGTCTTAGGTAACACTCTGGGATGTGGTCTGCAACCTTACTCCCCTCTTAAACTGTCTGTTCTGGTTTAGCATTGAGAACACACACACACTGTCTCCCACACACATGCACGCAATGAATAAACAATCATAAGAAGCATAATGTAAAGTCCTGCTGGTGATTGTATAGACTTTCTATAGTTGACAGAATTAGACATTTTACTGCTGAGAAGTTTGTAATTTAATGTTTCAGTGCAAAAAGTTGCACAGATCTCTGTATCTGCTTAAAGAAACGTCACTCTGTCCTTGGAGATTTCTAACCTGAATCGTGAAATCAGTTTTCCAAGTGCAGTGCACAATTGACCTGTCTTCTTCCTCCTGCTGTTGTAAAGCTCAGTACTTGTGTGACAGATTTAAACTTAATTCCCACATGTGAATGTTACGTTTGTCACAGCATTTTTGGAAGCGTGACAAGCTTGACCTTTTACACAGCGACATAAAAGACGGAGGAGAGATAAAGCGTGACGGTGGTTTCTTAACACGCTGGCTCCTTTTGTGCTGCATGGTTCCCATACTGCGCCTCATCCGTGGCTGTGGGATAGCCAGGATCCCACTATACAAAACGGTCTTACACAAAGTTGACCATGAAGCTACAGCACCTTTTTAGCATGATTAATGAGTTGGCATCACAACTTATTTTCTAGTTGAGGGGTCAGCATCTAATTTGTTGCCTATAGAGCAAATCAGCACCTGTTGACTGTCGGATTGAAAGTATTGAAGTATTGAAAGTCTGGAACAAATCCAGTTTAGTGCTTTAATGATTGGATTTTGCATAGTAGCACTGATTTGATGCATTTTTGGCTGTGAGCCGTGTAAGATGCATGCTACTGTAACAGGTCGTCCTCGTCTTGACTCCATTGTTGCCTCAGTCATCAGGCGTTGAATCGTCGCCCTGTGGCGTCTCCACCAAGACGGACTCACAGTTCAGGCCAAGCACTCTGTGTCAGTAAAGTCATGATTTGCCTTGTGCTAATCTTACTCCATACCCTCACTGTGAGAAAACATCCACACTCCACAATATCAGCACATAAATGGCCCCACCCAACATACATGGGGCGTCAGGGGAAATGAGCATTGGCCATGACAATGATTGGTCAGTGTCCATGATGTAGTTCACCATGTCTCTCAGCCAAATTAATAGAATTAGAATAATCTGATACAGTGATTATCTCAAAAGACAAAAGTAAAAACTCAGTGTTGTACTGTTTTAAACAGGTGTCCTCTGAACATTCACAATTTCATTATGCAACTGTAAAAGAACAGTAATGTTTTTAACCTGGTGTGTTTTTGTCATTTGCCCTAAACATGGATTTTCATGGACATTCATTTATTTTCTATGTATTATTAGGGGTCCAAGCTGCTGGAAGCCGGATTGTTTTTATTCTTGTTATTATTCTTAGTCTTTCTTATTTTTCTCTGCTAAAGTTGTTAGTGTAGCAAAAACTACTGGAGAAAAAACATGAAAATAAAACTAATTGTCTGAAAGGTGGCACTGTAATAATGAAGTATAGGTTTATGCAATTTCCTCGAAAACGGCTTGGGCTACAGTCAAAATTCTTTTGCCATTTTGATCTCTGAAATCTTCTGCATCTTTGCTCAAATGGTCTTCTTCTTTAAAAATGCTTTTCTTTTCAGTGATTTTGAAAAAATCAAACATAAACCCAAAATGAACTAGTCCGAGGCCGTTCATCCAATTCTCATGACGTTTGGTCTAAATCATCTACTGACAATGCTGATGACAGGTTATTAAAATAATTTCAGTTTGTTAATCTGTTTTAAAATTATAAACTTTTAATAGTTTAGATCAATTTTACACTAACGCTCATAAATCAAAATAGGCTAATGCTATTGTAACCAAACTCGGTGTACGCCTGCGGACCTTAGCTCCTAGCATTGTTATAGAGTCTGGGGATATTCCGACTCTAGGGGGTGCTACATACGCAAAAGGTTTGTATCTCGGATTTGGCAGCATGTATTTGTACAAAATTCGGTTCATTTGATATCGGGTCATTACTTAGTCTATGAATAAAATTTGGTAATGGTTGATTAAAGTGGGTGTGACTTATTACAAGAATTCCAAACTTCAAATAATCACAATAAATGACTCGTACGTTCTACAGAGCTGATGTTTTTTCAGCACATACTCTGAATGATGATGAACGTTTGCTTCACTGTAACCGTGGTCAATTCAGAAGTCCATCACTTTATATTTTAAAAAATATGTTAAATCAATTACCTTCTATATCTCCACAAGTTTTCATTCAAATGCTACCAAAATTGAAACAGACATTCTCCAGATGGTAGATATCAAGTGTTTCAGACCGTGTTTGGATTGGACGAATGGTAAGTCCTCAGTGATATTATATTTTTCAGGACTTTCACACCAACATTTTGTCAGCTTTAAGTGTTTCAAAGTCATAAAGACAGAAATACCCCAGTTTTGCACATGTGATGTCATTGCCTCAACTTGTGTGTAGGCAGGTGGAGCACATGGTTACCCAGTGGCGGAACCAGTAAGTCACCATCTCTGGGGAGACCAAGGTCAGGGGTTCAAAGTCCCAGATGGCCTAAATCCTGCTTCAGTCCTGATTCAGCAAAAAACAACAACTAATACATATGATATTTATATGCTTGCAAGCTGTTTGGACCCCGATAATTGCTGCTAGCGGCTATATTTTGTATTATTATTATTATCATACAGCCTCTATGATAATGGTAAGCAGTTAAAAAAGAAAGGCCAGCGAACATAATCCTACAGCAAACAGGACCAGCTCAAAACTGCTCAATTATCAGTTTGATGATGGCTGTCACCCAATAAGCGAGACCCGTCAAGTGTATCTGACATATTGGACAGTTTCTTGAAGTGATCTATGAGTTAGTTTGTTTGTTTTGAACGATGACCTCATGCTGAAGCTAAATGCTGTTCGGAAGACAGTGACTTTGAGGGTATAAAGGTGGAACTTGAGGCCAAAAACTCATCATTGGTACATTATGTAATGAAGCAGGGAGAGTCACCCACATTTCTCTAGCTGTAAAAAAAGAAAAAGTGCTAACCACCCAGCTCCAAAACAACTCTTCTAACTTCAAGAGCTAGAGTTAGAGGCACGGACAATATTTCTTTCAAACATCACGTCTCTGTGATTGGCACGAAGTCGGTGGAACCGTAATGTGGAAATTTTGATGTGTGAGTTATGGAAATTAGCTTTAGCTGTTGTTATTTCATATCACTTGGTTTGTGACACAGTGCTGTAATAAATTCCAGTGTCTTTAGAGCTTACTCTGCTGCAGTTCCTCCTCCTCCTCCTGGTTGATTTGGAAAAACCCTGGCCTGACGCCACAGTAGCATCATAGCCAGTTCACCCGTGTGTGTGTGTGTGTGAATGAGAAAGCCTGTGGAGGTGTCAGACTTTATGGCTGTTACCTTTTGCGAACTCTGCTGTGGCCTCCTTGTAAATGTCAACTCTCTTATTAGAGGAGGGTGAAGACAAACAGAGTCCGATGGAGACAGAGAGAGAAAGAAAGAAAGAAAATTGCATGGACAGAAAAATGAAGGGAAATAGAATTAGAAAAAGAGGTGACAGGCCCAGGAACAGGTTTAAGAGCTGCCTGGCTTCAGACCAGCAGGATCCTGGAGGAATCAACCGCTTTCACTAATCCTAATTTCATTTCAAGACCCCCCCCAAGATGTAGTTAAGAGCTTGGAACGGGTTGGTTGTCGTCACAGAGGTATTTGGTTATTTGAGGCTTTTAGATGAGGTTGTTTTAGAAAAGCAATCAAACTGAGCTTTTCAGCCGGCCTCTCTTAAACTAAATGCCGACCATCCAAAAGCTAAGTGGCTCCAGCATAACTTCACGGGAGGCCCCCCTTTGCTACATGCGCGCACACACACACACACACACACACATTCATATGATGCGAGCGCGCGCAAAAACGCGCCCGCAACGGCTGCCAGATTTCCGATGTGAACACAGATTCGACTCTGTTATCCGCATTTGCTTTTTGTTTGAATTCTCACTTGACTCTGACTTTTTTGTTTTTTTTCCACCTCTTACTTCGCCTCCTTGGCCTCCTCCCAACCTCATGGCTCCTAGTGATTCCCCGTGCTTTCAAACACATCCATATTTCAGCCTCATCTCTGGCTGCACACATCTGCATTCATGACACGATAAGTATAATAAAGTATTTTCTGTCTCAGCGCATCTGATCCTAAATCTTAGTTTTGGGCAAGTGGAAGGTGGGAGAGTGATAAACAGAAAAAGGAACAGAGACAGATGAAACAAAAAATGACAGAGCATGAAAGAGCCAGATGAATCCTGCTCCATTCATCAGCTGTCTTATCACTCCATTACGTCTACAAGCTTATCTCCGTGAAGATACGAGAGAGCTCTGTCGGCTCTGATCAGGGGCCACAGCAGCAGCAGCAGCAGAGAGATTGGTCCATAATTGAAAGGTCACATGTTCGGTTCCCATGATAGCCAGTGCTGAAATGCCTGTGAGCCACATCCCAGACTTTTATCATCTCAAAGGCGCCTGCTTGGAGAAACTTTTGTCTTTTGCAGTCACTTGTTTTGACTGCCACAGCTCGAGAGAAGTGCCATTAATTAAGAGACATGTTTTGTCTTTTTTGCATTAAAGCTGCACTAGATAACTGCACCAGCATGCAGGCCAGCCCAAATGGTGGCCAGATGCAACTTGAGTGACGTGGCTTTGCTTCCCAGAAACCCTGTGGACTGAGTCCCTGTTTACATGCACGGACTCAAAGGAGCAAGGGCCAGTTGCCCAGAACACCTTAAGTTTTCTACTCGTATATGACACTTTAAGTTTTAATTTCTCCTTAGCTGAGCGACTTAATTAAGGGTGTTGGACAGAGTCTCTTAAAAGGTTTCTTTAGTTAGGGGGAAAAGAGTGAAGGCATTTGCAGCAGTGAAAGAGATTTTACAACTGTAAAATTCAACCGTTTCCATGGAGACTGTTGATTTCCTGCCATTAGAACTTGTTTTGAGGGGACCTTCACTACGGTGTTCAGCAGTCGGTAATTTCGAGCATTTAATCACACACAGCGGCACACCACTGATCTGTGGACATGACATACCTTGACTGTACATGACCGGAAATGTAATGTGGCTTAAAACTGTAGAGCGATCATTAAGCTACAGAAAGTAGGGGTCAGTCTTTTTCTTTGTGTGTTGAAGTGATGGTGGAGAGGTTTGTCCCTTGTTAATGAGGCCTCTTTGAACGGCGCATTCACTGTAGTCTTGGAGAAATTTATGTGTTTCACTCTCAAGTTTTCTGAACAAGGTGCAAGAGGAGAAACTCTGTTATCATGGATCATTTCAGCAATTTATTTGATCGTTTACATAGAAAGCTTACCTGGAACAATTGTAAAGATTTGTGGTGCGTTCTCCAACACTCACTGAATAATTGCATTTTTTGAAAATTCATTTTGATAAATGTTTTTTGGGCGACCCCCAAGAGTCTTTCTTTTACTTTATAATGTTTCCCATGAGGCATTACATAACAATGAGGGCCATGGGAGGTTCAGATTGAAATGAAAAATAATAGGAGATAAGTATGTAAGAACAATACCAGTGTGTTAACATGGTTTAGCCTGTAAATGACATATACAGTCATTTGTATTACTTTAAACCATTTTCCACATGTGTGGGAATCAAAATGAAATGTCATAACATCTCATGATACAGGTTATTGGTTGTTCCAAAGGGAAACAACTATCAGTTGCAACATCTCTGGATTGTTCAACCTCACTGTCAGTCCATTTTTTAAAAACATGAACTACTCCATCTCCAACGGCAGAAGGCTGAGACTGAAACTTGTGAAGAATCAACTTCTGCAATGAAAGAGACGTTGAGTTTGTGATCCCACAGAGAGCTCAGTTTCTTAGACCCAAATGAGTTTTATTGTACAGGTTCTGGCTCTATAGCATGAAACACACCTCTTCTTGGATGCAGTTGATTGGCTCATATCGCATGTGACACTTGAACTAAAAAGAAACCAGATGCAGAGCTTTGTCTGAAGCCGCCGCCTTTCTGTTGTCTCTCGTTAATGCCAAAACTTCAGCAGCAGAAGAGAGTGTAAACTCCATTAGAAAATTCCTAAGCTGTTTCAGAGGATTTTGACTGAGTACATCCAAAGAACTATAAACAAACTAAGTTTGCAGATGAGAGACTGTAAAACATCACTGCATATACAGGACGAGAGGAATAGGTGAGAGAGATGCCCTTTTATAACCATTGTAGAAATGGACATTTAACTGGAATATTAAGTATTTTCAAATGCAGCCATGCCTATTCAAAGTGCTATATTCATTCATTCAACCTTTAATTAAATCATGAAGAGTCATTGAGGACATGCCCTCATTTTCAATGATGTTGAGAGTCCCTTTAAAACACTAAATACACACAGAATAATTCATGACAAAACAAACAAACAACAGCTGAACAGTTAAAAACAGTTACGTCCCCCCACACCAACCAGAGAGGATGAAGAAGAAGTAGCACATTTGACAGCAAAGAAAAGAAGTGTTTGAAATAGAGGCAAAACCAGAATTAACACTGACGTTGCTTTCCACTGCTGGAGGCAGCTCTGAGTGAGTAAAGGAACAAAGTTTGATGCTGAATTCACTACTACTAAGTAAACGTCTGTTAATGCCAAATGAAAGTAAGATTCCTACAGTCACAAGAGATGTGCAGGCACGGCCAAAAAGCTCGTCATTTGGCTCCCCTGGAAGAGATCAGATTTCATCATCACAACATCATCATGCTTCAGTAGCAAAAAATCTACAATCATCATTCATGCACTCATCCGTGCAAACAAGAATCTACAATATTATTCAGAATAGAAAAGTACTAAAAGTTGACGATGATGAAATTCTTCACATATTAAAAAAAAAAAAAAAAAAAAAAGATCTGAGAACTTGCGACCATGAGTAGGCAAAGGTGCAAAGAAGAATAAATTGTAAGTTTGTTTCACAAGAAGCTGTATCACAAAAAAATGATGTAATCGTATTCACGAAAAGTTGAATCGAGGACAGTTGGACTGAGGCCTCTTGGATGAGAGGTGAAGTATCTACAACCAAGTCCAATTGCCCTCGATTCAACTTGTCTTGGAAAACAATGACCTGGGTGACCGAGAATCTCCACAGATATGTAATAGTAAATACGCTGGAAACGGCACATCATTGCCTTCTTCTGCTTTATCCTGGACCAGGACAGTGAAGTCGCGGCTTAAAAACGAAAACAAACTTTAAAAAATACCAAAAATAAATGCTTTGTGGAGGTCAGAGGAGCTGCAGAGTCGGGCGAGTATTTCTTGTTGGTTCATCACGGTGAGTTACCCCTCTCGCATTACACAGTTATTTGATCCATTGGTAATATAAAATATTGTTAAGAGCAGCTTCAGCTCTCTTTTTAACTGTGATCCAGATGGTCACATGGTTTGGTTATTAGTTAATCGTTCTAAAAACACACATTTCTTTCACAAAGATTTTTAAATTGCTTATTTGTGTTTTATTTTGTATCTTGAGTAATTTGAGTAATTTGTCTGAATGTTTTTGTTGTTTGTTTTGTTATTTTATCCTTTGTAATCTCCAATTTTGTGCTATATAAATAAAGCTAAAATTAAAAGTATTAGATAGATAGATACTTATTAAATTCATGATTATATTATTATTATTATTAAACTTAGCTTTTTAAACCTTAATTATAATCATACAGTCATACGCAAAGGCAAAGGTTACACATGAGCTTAGTTATTTGCCCCATCGCTTTTCATTGTTCACATTGTGCTCAGATTTATCTACATATGATTTTATGTGCAGTAGCTATAGAGTGTATGTAATTCTTATTGTTTCCTCTTATTTGTCTGTAGTTTTATTTTCTACAAATACTATCTATATACCCTTGGAAAGAACCCTTGTTTCCTGTGTGAGGAGTTGGGATGGTTTTCATTGCATTTTGGCCAGACACTGCTACAAATTTTTTGTTCCACATCTGGAGTCAGTAGGAATAACAAGTTGTCTAAAACACCCAACAAACACATCTGTACAGGCCCGTATATGGGCTCGCAGACAGAGCCTGGGCTGATAACCGCCTGGCTATTCAGGACAGGAGGTTTAAGAAGACTTTACAGATTTGTATATCTCTCTTTATGAGCCGGATGGGGAGCAAAATACTAAAGGGTTTGTTTATTTTGGTCCTCAGTGATTTATGTCCACCTGCTAAATAAAGGCTAGTTTCTACCCAGACCTGTAATATTCTGCAGGTACAGATTGATGGAGGACATGAGCCAGTTTTCTTAGCAGTGTTATTTTCCTCCCACGCGTTGCAAATCTTGCAATGCGGCCTACATCCCTCTGTTTAACTTCTACTGTAGGTGCAGCTGAGTCATGTTTTCCAGTACGAGCAAGCATGCAGCTCACAGGTTTGGCATGGTTGTGCTCTTTTCCTCAGCCAGTTAAATCCTGGAAAACATGATGGTGGATTTGTTATTCTTCTTTTTAAGCCATGAAATCGTCCAACTGAAGTTTGTTTGTGTCGTTCAGCGATACTGTCGCTAACAGGCATGTTATTGCCAAGCAGGAATGGGCAATAGGCCCCGGGCCCCGAAATCCCTTTGGTTTATTTTGGTCTTTGGCCTCTGTAGTACCAGCGTTTGCTCATGCATTTGTTATCGTAATTGTGTTTGCGTTTTACATTAACTTTTCCTGCTGCGGCTACATTTATATTTTGGCTGTAAAGAAACCAGATTATTTATTGTCCACTTTCTAAAACCAGCAGGTAGTTTCAGTTAAATGGTCGGTGGATGTTTGCACCGGCTGCCTCCATTGTTTTTATTGTAAACACAGTTCTCATGAACGCACACGGCTCTTTGACGCTGTTGTCAACTGCAAGTTTCAGCTTAGCAAAGCGGGATGCCATGTCACCATGGAAACCATCACTGTATCTGAGATTTCTGAATGATACATGTGTTTGCCAGCAAAGGACAGACAGATCAGTGAAGAGAAATGGTATAGCAGCAACATCAGATGTGGACATACATGCATAATAGCACTTTCCTGGTCTTAGACACCACCTTAAAATCACTTTACAATACTTCCCACATTCACGCAATCATACATTTAGTTTAGTTTAATTATTTAAAAGGAACGATGCAATTTAACATAATTCTAATACAAAGTATGAAACTGAAATGTTGCACAGAGAGTTTATAGTTTTAGTTAATTTTAAACACTTGTCCCTAGTTGGGCTACCTAACAAATATCACTTCATACGATCATTTTTTTTTTTTTTAGGCCGTCTGAGTTTCAGAGTTTTCATGGTTAGCCTAAACCAACATGGATTATCTTGTAAACCCAAATCACAGCATTTACGTTGCATTAACTGCTGCGTTCTGTTGCAAAGTGGGAAACGGTTCTGACAGGTGGGCAACGACATTGAAGTTGCTGAATACTTCCGGCCTTTCCCTCTGGTCAACACCAGAGATGTTCACAGATGTTCACTTGACAAATGAGAATTCCACCCTAATGTGAAACTCAGCTTCTGGCTGTGGATCAGAGTTCGACTTCTGCCCCCCTCTGTGTCTTTTTCTTCATCCTGTATAAAACGTTTTTGTGGTCCAGCCACAGAATTTCTCCGGCATAGAAACAAATTAGGTCTATGGGACACTGCCTCGCCCATAGGCAGAGGACATGGACATGCCTGACCATTAGAAAAACAAAGACAGACTAACTTTACCACAACCACATGCTTTGGATTACTTTCGATCCTTTGAGGTTATTTAAGACAGTACACCCTCTGTCACAACATGATACAAGATAAAAACCTGTCTGAATGTAGACCATATGTTTCTGCCTAAGTTTGGCCATAAGAAAACTTATAGAAGGTAAATCTGACACCACAAAGTACCACTCCTAATAACTTTAAAGAGAAACTTTAAAGGTCTTAAACCACACCGCTTGTGAAAACAATCGTCATGAAGATGAGGCGTTTCTGATCTCAGTGTGTTTACGTTCGACATGGGTAAGAAATGTCTTCCCTAAACACACAACGCCTGCAGGAGAGTAAATCCTCTGTCACAGGCTGAGAGCACGTGCCAGAAGAGAGACACACACATACACTTACTCATGTCTGCGTACATGCAGAGACACAGAAACACAAACCTCACATACTTTATATGCTGAGAAGTGCATTAGTTTCAGTATGACTTAAAATGCACATGCACACTAATTCAGAGACATACAACACATAGAGACAAACGTATATATTCAGGGGATCTGTACTTTCTGAATATGCAAAGAAACCCAAACAAACAAAAACACACATACACATGCAGAAATATAATAAACACACGATAAACACAAGCATAGTCAAAAACATGCAGACGAATATGGGCACAAACACAGCTGCATTAACCCGAATACTGATGTATACACAGAAAACATGAAAAGACATGCACAGAGATACAAGAACACACACACACACACACACACACACACACTCGTATACATACATACACATTAACACACATGCACACACATGTAACACATTTAGAGACTCACTGGGATTTTGACATGAAACCCACAAAAACATGAACATACCAATCCACAAACATGATGCATATGTACACACATATACAGACGACACACACACACACACACACACACACACACACACACACACACACACATACACACACGACAAGGAAATGTGTCACATGTACATACTGTCCCAGGGCCCCTAAATTGACTCCGAGAACATAAAGCCTTTTCTAATGAGTTTCTGCACTGTGGTCATGGTCCTCTCTGAAGAGAAGAGTCTGGAGAAGGTCCAGCATTCCCAGTAGGAATCAATCATAAGAGGAGTGGGCTCACACACACACACACACACACACACCCACATACACACACACACACGCGCAGACGCACACACACACTTGCGCGCACGCATTGAAAGATACAGAGAAAAGTCAGCCCTTCATTCCTCCACAAGAGCCGTCCCAAAAGTCAGCAGACAGCCTCATTCAGCAGTCTAACACAGGTCATTAACATGTCAAGACTAATTGGACCAGACCTCTCTCTCTCTCTCTCTCTTTCTCTCTGTCTCTCTCTCTCCCTCCCTCTGTCTCTCTGTCTTTCTCTCTCTCCCTCCCTCTGTCTCTCTGTCTCTCTCTCTCCCTCTGTCTCTCTGTCTTTCTCTCTCTCCATCGTCTCTCTCTCTCTCCCTCCGTCTCTCTGTCTCTCTCTGTCCCTCTGTCTCTGTCTCTCTCTCTCCCTGTTTCTCTCTCCCTCTGTCTCTCTGTCTCTCTCTCTCCCTCTGTTTCTCTCTCCCTCTGTCTCTCTGTCTCTCTCTCTCCCTCCCTCTGTCTCTCTGTCTCTCTCTCCCTCCCTCTGTCTCTCTGTCTTTCTCTCTCTCCCTCCCTCTGTCTCTCTCTCTCCCTCTCTCCCTCTGTCTCTCTGTCTTTCTCTCTCTCCATCGTCTCTCTCTCTCCCTCTGTCTCTCTGTCTTTCTCTCTCTCCCTCCGTCTCTCTGTCTCTCTGTCTTTCTCTCTCTCCCTCCGTCTCTCTGTCTCTCTCTGTCCCTCTGTCTCTCTGTCTCTCTCTCTCCCTCTGTCTCTCTCTCCCTCTGTCTCTCTGTCTCTCTCTCTCCCTCTGTCTCTCTCTCCCTCTGTCTCTCTGTCTTTCTCTCTCTTCCTCTTTCTCTCTGTCTCTCTCTCTCCCCCTGTCTCTCTGTCTCTCTCTCTCCCTCTGTCTCTCTGTCTTTCTCTCTCTCCCTCTGTCTCTCTGTCTCTCTCTCTCTGTCTCTCTGTGTTTCCTCAGTGTTGTAAGGGATTTTTATGTTATCTTGGGGCAGAAATGCTTTGCAGTCAATAAGAAGTTTCGCAGTGATATTTAAGTGGTGTCATTGTGGTTGTGCGGTTGCAGAACCATTAATAGGAACATAATAATTTTACCATGTGCAGCATATTTCTCGGTTTCTTGTTTTCAACATTACTCACATTAGAGAGCAACAACAGCTCAAACACTCTGTCAAGAATGTGGATCTTTCACATTCGGGGGAGACTGTTTGTTCTCTTGAGTCCAGCTGATAGAATTTAACTAGTTGAGGTTTTATTTTTGTGACTAAAATGTTTTGTTGAAACTGAAGTTATACTTCCACTGCTGTTTCACAACTAAAACTATTAGCATCATTAGGAAAGATGTGTGATGTTGCTTCATTTAGCAATGTTAGCAGCATTGCGTCCATGACTCTGGCGCAGACTGAAATATGTCAGCAACAATTGGATGGATTGTGATTACGTTTTAGCGCTACCATTAAGGTTTGTGATTTTGTGTCGGAACAAATATTGGATGGATTGTGATGAAATTTGACCCCGCTTCACTGCCCTGTTGGCACTGCTGTTTACACAACTGCACGTATTCACCCAC